>NC_142065.1:10786253-10921253 GCF_059756535.1 Pantherophis guttatus
TTTTGCTCCCTGGGGGGTGCAGGAGGCCGAGTGCTTCCTGTCACACTCCCTGGGCACACCCACCATGGCCACACCCACCCAGCCGGTCATTAAGGCAGAGAACTGGTTGTTAAATTATTTGAATCCCACCACTGTTGATGGTGTTAAAACAGTGGTGTCAAACTCAGTTTCATTGAGAGCCACATCAGCGCTGTGGTTGACCTTGGGGGGCTGGAAGGGCGTGGCCAACTGGATGGGGCGTGGCCAACTGAGTGGCCAACGGAGTGGACAAGGCCAGCTTGACACCACTCCCAAAACTTGCTGACATGTTTCCTCTTCACATTGGGTAGAGCGGGCCGAAGCGATGTGGGCCGGCCCCTTCCATTTTCCAGGACAGCCCCGCGGGCCGGATCTGACCACATCCGGGCCTTGTGTTTGACACCCCTGTGTTAGAGATATCATCACTGTTCCGAGTAAAGCCGTCTTTTGCAATTGACTGATGTCTATGGAGATTCTCAGTCATCCAAATCATGGTTATCCCAAAGGTGCTTTTTCAAGAGACAATTGGACTTTCTGGTTTTTCTTTGAAGACATTCGCTTCTCACCCAAGAAGCTTCTTCAGAGTTTTCAACATTTTTATTTTTTATTTATTTTATATCAAAGTTATATACCGCCCTTCTCCCTGAGGACTCAGGGTGGTGTACAGCCAAATAAAAACATAGACTACAAACATTAAAATACTATTAAAAAGATATATATAAATTTGGCCCCGTAATTAAAAAATAATGACAAACCAATTAAAAACATTTAAAGTGTTAAGCCAGCCTGGCTTGCTGAAAAAAGAAAGTTTTAAGGGTAAGGCGGAAGGCACCGAGGTCTTGGATTCTCCTTATCTCTGGGGGCAGCTGGTTCCAGAGGGTAGGTGCCCCCACAGAGAAGGCCCTCCCCCTGGGGGTCACCAGCCTACATTGTTTGGCTGATGGCACCCCAAGGAGGCCCTCTCTGTGGGAGCGCACAGGTTGATGGGAGTCCGTCGGTAGCAGCAGGCGGTCTCGAAGATATCTAGGTCCTATGTCATGGAGCGCTTTAAAGGTGATAACTAACACCTTGAAGCACACCCGGAAGACCATGGGAGCCAGTGCAGCTCTCGCAGGAGAGGTGTTGTATGGGAGTGCCATGCAGCTCCCGTAACTACCTGCGCGGCCATGTATGTATGTATGGCATACATACATACCCCCCCAAGTGTGGCTCAAATTCCTACAGTTTCCCTGCAGAGTCTTGTGCAGAGTCTTGTGCATTTTTCCCTGTGCAGGAAGCATACCAAATCAAAGATCATGTGCTTAGAGAAAGCATGCATCTTCAGGTCAAAGCTTCAGCTTTTAAGAGTCTCCATTGTTTGCCGAATCATATGGGATTACAGAAGAATGCTCTGAAGGACCTGGGGTGCTTTTAATTCTCATTGGCATAAATTCTCTTAGAACATTTTGTAGTGATAGTCACGGGCCTTAGATGCACTGGCTACCCTTCCCCTTATATTATTATTGTTGTTGTTGTTCATTGCACAGTCAGCCAGATCAGTGGTGGGTTTCAAAATTGTTTACAATTGGTTCTGTGGGTGTGGCTTGGTGGGTGTGGCTTGGTGGGCGGGGCAGGTAAAATCTCCATTCCCACCCGACTCCAAGGGAAGGATACTGCAAAATCCCCATTTCCTCCCGATCAGCTGGGACTTGGGAGGCAGAGAATAGATGGGGGCGGGGCCAGTCAGAATTTTTACTACCGGTTCTCCAAACTACTCAAAATTTCTGCTACCGGTTCTCCAGAACTGGTCAGAACCTGCTGAAACCCACCTCTGAGCCAGATGTTCTGACTGGATTTGGCATTTTTGAATTCTTCCCAAAGACTTTGGATAGGCAGATGTTCTTGTTTGATATGGTGGCAGGTATTTACTGTTTCACGTAAAGCTTCCTTTTGCAATTGACTGATTGCAATATTTTATCAATATTGATGCTGTTCTCCAGATGTTCCTATTGCTACTACCTTTGCTTTATTTTGCCACAGTTGCTCTATTTTTATTTGCAGGTCTTCATATTTTGTGATTTTTCTCCAATTCTTTCTCCTCTCTTCTGCTGTCTTCAGGCACTGTATCTCCACTATCCAGACTTTTTTGTCTTTCTTATTGACAATTGTTAAATCTGGGGTGTTATATGGCTGTTTGAACTTGTGAAGTCCCAGTGTATTTTAGCTTCCTCATTTTCTATCAGTTTGTCTATTTTGATGCCCAACCAGTTCTTACTTGCAGGCAAATGGTATTTCTTTACGATCTTTCAACGCACCTGTCAACTTTGGAAGCCATATTAGGCCGGAAGCTTCCAAGCTGCCACCTTCTCATGTGTGGGAAAGTAGGAGGGGAGATTTATTTGAGGGTTTGTATTTAGACAAAATAGCATTCTTCCCATCGGTCAAGGTCAGGAGGAGTCTGTATCTGGAGAAGGAGTGATTGGAGTGCTGTCTCGAGATGGAACGGATGGTGATTGGAGCATGTGATCGATTGAGGAGTGAGGGGATGGCTTGGGGGGTTTTGATTTACTGAGGAAAAACCCGGAACTCTCAGATTTGGGTTTTCCCAAAATGTGCCAGTATACCTACTCTAATAAATGGAACTTTGAGAAAATGCTTGCCTCAGAGTTTTTAATTGGAGCAGAGGTTTTTCTGGAACGCTGACATTAACCCGAATCTCCAAAATCACAACAGCACCCCAAAAGGGAGCTGTCCGGGGTGCTGAGCCCCAGCATCGACCTAAACCTCGGGTGGTGCGAAGACTCAGCGAAGATGGAGGAGAAGGAGAAGATCACAGAGGGAGCTGTGGGGATGGATACTGAAGGATTTATCGAGCCCCTGTATTCTCCTTCTGAAGAAATGGTGTGAGCCATTGGAACTGCAGAGGTGGCCCGAAGGCTAGGCGCTTGGCCTAAGGAGTCGGATTCTTGGAAAAGTTGCCAGTCTGATCCAACTCCAGAAGGGGGACCCGAGGAGAGACCGCCTGGATATTGTGCCGTTTCCAGCCCAATGAAGTCGCTGACAATAGTGGCTGCTTTATTATTATTATGGTTCAGCAGACTGTCAGCCAGGTTCAGACTGAATTTGGCATTTTTTATCCACTTACTGAGTCCTTCCCAAGGACCTGAGATAGACAGATATGGATGCTTTATGGTGTTAGACATCTTGTCGCAGGATGTAAGCTGTTCCAAGTAAAGCTGCCATTTGCAATTGACTGGTGGTGAGTTTCTCAAGGCCAAGCGCATTCAAGTGTATTATTATTATTATTATTATTATTATTATTATTATTATTATTATTATTATTATTATTATTATTACTATTATTAAATTTATTTGCCACCCATCTATATTATAGAATATTCTTCCTGAATCTTTGAGCCATGGTGGTGCAGTGGTTAGAATGCAGCCTAACTCTGCCCACTGTCAGGAGTTCGATCCTGATTCGTTCAAGGTTAATTTATCCTTCCACTCTTCCAAGTTGGGTAAAATGAGGACCCAGATTGTTGGGGGCAATATGCTGACTCTTTAAACTGCTTAGAGAGGGCTGTAAAGCACTGTGAAGCGGTATATAAGTCTAAGTGCTATTGCTATTATGTTTTGCAAATTATTTTCCAGGCCAGATTTGTTGTACTCTAGTTCTCAGAATTTTACACCTGTACAGATTAGGAATCCTGTATCTTACATATCCATCCTATCGACAGGCATAGGTATGGGAAGACTGTCCTTAAAAAAAATTCACAGGTGGTCCTCGACTTACAACAGTGACCATTCAAAGTTACAACGGCACTGAAAAATGTGACCGTTTTTCAGAGTTATGACATTTTGCAGCATCCCCACGGTCATATGATCAAAATTTGGATGCTTGGCAGCTGACTCATACTTAAGACAGTTGCAATATCCCAGGCCATTTGATCCCTTTTTGCAACCTTCTGACAAGCAAAGTTAGTGGGGAAGCCAGATGCATTTAACAACCGGGTTACTGACTTAAGTAGCTTAAGAGCCATGGTGGTGCAGTGCTTAGAATGCAGTACTGCAGGCTAATTCTGATGACTGCCAGCTGCCAGTAGTTCGGCAGTTCGATTATCACTGGCTCCAGATTGACTCAGCCTTCCATCCTTCCGAGGTGGATAAAATGAGGACCCAGATTGTTGGGGGCAATAGGCTGACTCTGTAAACTGCTTAGAGAAGGCTGTAAAGCATTGTGAAGTGGTATATAAGTCTAAGTGCAATTGCTGTTATCAACTGCAGTGATTCACTTAACAGCTGTGGTAAGGAAGGTCGTAAAATGGGATAAAACCAGGGGTGGGATGCTGGGGGTTCACAGGACTTCGGGAGAACCTCAAGCTAAGATTCTATGCAGTTTGGAGAACCCCCAAATCCCACTCCTGGCTGGCCCCGCCAACCTCGCCCCGCCCCTCCCAGGAGTCCCCATGCAGCCCGTTTTGGATGCAGGTAAGTGCATACTACGTGGAGGCTCGGGGAGAGTGAAAAATGGGTCTACCGGAAGTTTAGGAAGGGCCTCCGGAGCCTGGGGAGGCCATTTTTGCCCTCCCGGAGTCTCAAGGAAAGCCTCCGGAGGCCTGGGAGGGCAAAAATGCCCCCCCCCTGCCATAGTGCAGGAGACTGACTAGGCCACACCCACCATGGCCACGTCCACCCAGCAACTGGGTAGAGAATCCCTTGCTAAAATTTTTGTAGCCCACCCCTGGATAAAACTCACTTAACAACTGTCTCGTTTAACAACAGAAATTTTGGGCTCCATTGTGGTCGTACGTCGAGGACTACCATACCTGTACTGCAGATCTTAGGCCATTTTGCCAAAGCAGTTGGCAACGAGCTGGTTCCCTCCACGTAATTTCGCTAATAGACATGATTAGCAATTAAGACAAATAGATTATTAGCTGTAACACAGGACAGGAGAAATAATCACGATGAAGCCCTGTTTGTGACAGCCGAGGAACAGGGCCACGGAGGGCTAAGAATATATTGCCATGGCAAAGTCAAAGAGGTCATCTAAGGGCAAAACGATAACGACGGTGAACAGGAGCCAACAATTCCGGTCATGAAATATGGTAATGAAGTCTAAGCCAACTATTTATATACCCTGCATGGAACTTCCAAATGAACGTAATTCATCATTTGACACAGGGACAATTCGGCCTGGAAAGAAAGAAAGAAAAGGGGGAAGGGAAGAAAAAAAACAGCTGTGCCATCAACCCTTTTGATATTGGAAGCAAAATCCCACCCAGAAAGAAGATATTTAGGGCAGCCTCTCTCTCTTTCTTTCTTTCTTCTTTTTCTTTTAAACGAGTTAATGAAACATCACGCACAGTTCTTTAGTGACACAATCAAGGGAGAGACGAGAGTCATCGTTTCGCTTTAATTTCACACAAAGGCTGAAAATTTGCCTTTTGGAATCGCGGCGTTAAATGAAGCCTCTTTCCATCTAGCCTCTGGCGTAAAGACTCAATGCAATCAACACGAGTTCAGGGAATGGGGATTTATTCTTTTGCCACACCGAACCGGAGATTCGTCCGACGGACCACAGAGAGGTTTCCCAGGAAGAAAGGAGCAGATTGCCAGCAAGAAAAAAGTGGAGACAAGAGGCAGCCCAGCCCAAAGCTGGATTCGAGACAGAGGAAGAGATTTAGGATAGCCGTGTGTCAGTCCCGGAAGCCATCTTTTTTACTTTGGATCTTCAGAGCTGCCACATTTCATTCATTGGTAACCTTCAGTCTCAAAAGACTATGGTATTGTGCTCTGGAAAGAGGTCCTAAAAATGCATCTGGTATGACTAAAAAGGCCTATTCGAGACTGGCAATCCCTTCCACACTGAGGGCAGATACATTCAGTGTGGAATGAACTGCCCCCGGAAATTCATAAGATTTCTGACCTCCGGGTATTTCGCTGCGCACTCAAGACCCTATTGTTCCGCCAGGCTGGGTTAGCAATATAATTTTAAATTGGATGTTTTAAATTTTTGGGGTTTTAAATTAAGCCAAATTTATTTAATATTTTTAAATTATTTTAAATTGATGTTTATTCTGTTTTTAATTAGGCTGTACACCGCCCTGAGTCCTTCGGGAGAAGGGCGGTATAGAAATAAAATTATTATTATTATTATTATTATTATTATTATTATTATTATTATTATTATTATTATTATTATTATTATTATTATTATTATTATTATTCCATCCCCTGCCCAGCCCCCAGATTTCGCCTCTTTGCCTCAGCCTGCAAAGGGTCCTCATTTTATCCACCTCGGAAGGATGGAAGGCTGAGTCAATCTGGAGCCAGTGATAATCGAACTGCCGAACTGCTGGCAGCTGGCAGTCATCAGAATTAGCCTGCAGTACTGCATTCTAAGCACTGCGCCACCACAGCTCTTAAGCTACTTAAGTCAATAACCCGGTTGTTAAATGCATCTGGCTTCCCCACTGATTTTGCTTGTCAGAAGGTCGCAAAAAGGGATCAAATGGCCTGGGATATTGCAACTGTCTTAAGTATGAGTCAGCTGCCAAGCATCCAAATTTTGATCATATGACCGTGGGGATGCTGCAAAATGTCGTAACTCTGAAAAACGGTCACATTTTTCAGTGCCGTTGTAACTTTGAATGGTCACTGTTGTAAGTCGAGGACCACCGGTGAATTTTTTTAAAGGACAGTCTTCCCATACCTGTGCCTGTCGATAGGATGGATACGTAAGACACATGGCAGTAGGAGGAAAGAAGACTTCTACTATAATCAAATCATTGGCGTATTAAGAGCAGTTGTCAATGTAGGTGGGATTTTTCTAATCAGATTTTCCTCGCCTTTGCTTTGCTTTGTTTTTTAATTTGAGGGTGATATTATAGACATTTTAAAGAATCGATGTGAAAGTACAATTGTTTCCTATTCCATCCGCTGATACTGTACGGTGATGCCCATCTATGCAAACCATAGATTGCCCTCCCCTGATTTATGAGGTGCATAAAAGTTAGCATTTGGGGGAAAATATAATCCTTGTTAACTATTAATCAAGGCCCAGCAGAATGAGACATTATCTTGGAATAATGCCCAATGCTGAGAAAATAAGGAGAATGGCATTTATTTGGCTGGTGAAAAATGATGTTAGCATTTGCTCAAGTCCCTGATTAGGCTTTCCGGGGGGGGGGGTGTTTTTAGGTCTTTTCCCAACCAAGAGAATATGAGGAAATGGAAGATAAAATAAAATCAGGATAGTAAGAAGGGGATGGAAGGCTTGTAGTTCAGAAGAAAACTATTTTATACAGACAATCCCAGGTTGAATCGCCAGCATCCCAGTTCTGATTTTTAAAGAAATAGAAATTATTAATAAAGGGGAATAATTATAGGGCAGGGCAGGGGTGGGCTGCTGGCGGTTTGCAGAAGAACTTCTAGCTAAGAATCTGTGCAGTTCGGAGAACCCCCAAATCCCACTCCTGTCTGGCCCCTCCCACCCCACCCCTCCCAAGAGTCCCCTCACGGCCCGTTTTGGATGCAGGTAAGTGCAGGGCATGCACAGAGGCTCAGGGAGGATGAAAAACGGGCCTACCGGAAGTTTGGGAAGGCCAGAAATGCACCTATTTCCAGCCTCCAGAGGGCCTCCGGAGCTTGGGGAGGCCGTTTTCGCCCTCCCGGAGGCTCAAAGAAAGCATCCAGAGCCCAGGGAGGGCAAAAACACGCCCCCCACCACCGTGGTGCAGGAGGTCGACTAGGCCATACCCACCATTGCCATACCCACCATTGCCATGCCCACCCACCGGGCAGACAACCTCTTGCTAAATTTTTTGAAGCCCACCCCTGGGTCAGGGTTGAAATGAGAGGTCCTTGGTACTCTCTGAGCTTGGTTCTTTTCTTGCATTTCATTATGCGCTTCAAGGTTTTGGTCACCACCTTTAGAGCGCTCCATGGCTTAGGACCTGGTTATTTACGGGACCGCCTACTACCACAAACAGCCTCCCACCGGCCGGTACGCTCTCATAGAGAGGGGCTCCTCCGGGTGCCGTCAGCCAAGCAGTGTCGACTGGCAGCCCCCAGGGGGAGGGCCTTCTCTGTGGGGGCACCCACTATCTGGAATGAGCTCCCCCCGGAGATACGGAGGATCCTGGATCTGTGCACTTTCCGCCGTGCTCTTAAGACCCTCCTATTCCAGCAAGCCGGCCTGGCCTAATTTTCTCCCCTTTCTTTTAAATTTTTAAATTGAAATTTTAATTTGTTTTAAATTATTGGGATTTTTAATTGTCTTGGGCTAAATTATTTAATTTGGTTTTAATTATGTTTCTAACTTTTGTATTTATGTATTTTATTTTGTGCCTGTTCACCGCCCTGAGTCCTTTGGGAGTAGGGCGGTATATAAATTTAATAAAAAAAACAATAAAACAAACAAACATTACCCAACTCGGTAACATCATCTGGGCTGGTAAGAAATGGGGTTTGCTCTCAGTTTATATTCTAGTGGCTTGTCCTTAGGTGGTCTTAGAGGTTCTTTGGCTGGGCTGTTTACTGTTGGCTTATTTGACAATTCTTTGATTGAGGTATTGTTTACATGTAAACAATGTAAAGAAAATCGAAGACCACCTCAGGGCAAGCCACTAGAATATAAACCGAGAACAAGCCCCACTCTTTACTAGCACTAATGATGTTACCTAGTTGGGTAATGAAATGTCTGCAAGAAAACAGCCAGCTCAAAGAGCACCAAGAAGCCCTCTGAGAATATTATGTTTTACATATTTGATACTTGGGAGCATTTTTAAAAACAATATTGGATTTGACTGTCTGGATTCATAGAAGACAATCCTAGAGTAAAAGGTGTTGTTTAGGCCCTCAGATAAAACCTCCTGTTCCAAAACATATATATCTGGATAGATCACTGTCTTGGCTCCACCAGAACACATCAACAGAAAGGAAGTCCATTGTCTCTCTGAGTTTTGGTCCCATTATTGAAGTAGTTTAACCAGAATTTACCTCCTAATATTCAATCAGAATCTGCCTGTCCATGATCCACTGTCTTGTTTCCTGCCTTCTGAAATGATAGAGAACAGGTCCCAGAATGATGGAGAAGAGATCCTGGAATGATGGAGAACAGGATGTAAAATGAGGAGGTACAGGTTCTGGAATGATAGAGAACGGGTCCTGGAATGATGGAGAACGGGCCCTGGAATGATGCAGAACGGGTCCTGGAATGAGGAGAAACAGGTTCTGGAATGATGAAGAACGGGTCCTGAATGATGGAGAACAGGTCCTGGAATAATGGAGAATAGATCCTGGAATGAGGAAGAACGGATCTTGGAATGATGGAAAATGGGTCCCGGAATGAGGAGGGACAGGAATGATGAAGGACAAGTCATGGAATAATGGAGAATGATAGAGAACAGGTCCTGGAATGAGGAGGAACAGGTTCTGGAATGATGAAGAATGGGTCCTGAATGATGGAGAACAGGTCCTGGAATAATGGAGAATAGATCCTGGAATGAGGAAGAATGGGTCCCAGAATGAGGAAGAACAGGAATGATGAAGGACAAGTCCTGAAATGATGGAAAATGATGGAGAACAGGTCCTGAAATGAGCAGGAACAGGTCCTGGAATGATGGAGAACAGGTTCTAAAATGAGGAGGAACATGTCATGGATTGATGGAAAACAGGTCCTGAAACAAAGGAGAATAAATCCTGGAAAGATAGAGAACAGGTCCTGGATGAATGGAAAACAGGTTCTGGAATGATGGGTCCTAGAATATGGTCCTTTCTTAGCAGATCAGATTTTCCCATGTTCTCAGAGAGGCACAATATGCTAAAGCGATTCACCTGCATTTGGACTTTTGAGTGCTTTTTATTGTCGGGATAGGCAGGGATCAGAAGCTGAGAAAAATGTCTTTTGTGGCATGTGAGATTGGATCTTTTCTGCTAGAAAAGCAAAGCTGGTTAACTGGGAAGAGGAACACATGCTCCTGCTTTCTAAAATTATGAATGGTGGAGGCCACTTAAGGTAAGTAAGAGAAGCTTGAATGGAACATGACAGTGGAAAAGAAACCTAGCGTGTGAAATGGTACTGAGAAATGAGGCGGTAAAAGTGATGCATTGGCAAAGTTAAAATTATGACATCTAAATTCAAAATGGACACATTCAATTTTATAATTTGTTTATCCTACCTTCCGAGAGTCAGCATGCTGCAGTGGTCCAGGTGCTGGATTAGGAGCAGGGAGATTTCTAGTTCGCCCATAGGTGTGGAAGCTCATTGGATAACCTTGGGCCAGTTACTGTCTATGTCCAAATAAACATCAGTATGTACAGCAAACTGGCTGAGAAACAAAATGAATTTTATTGCATCATGCTTTAATAGCTTTACTAGAAAAGAAGAACAAGGAGGAGGTGGAGGTGGAGGTGGAGGTGGGGGGGAGGAGGAGGAGGAGGAGGAGGAGGAGGAGGAGGAGGAGGAGGAGGAGGAGGAGGTGGTGGTGGTGGAGGAATAATTTTGGGTAGTATAAATCTTCCAAAACCTCTGAGAAATAGATACTCAAAGTGAGTCAAAGAAAAGTCTCATGATTTATTACAGATCCAAACCCCAGACTTCAGTCTAATAGTCTATCCACTACACTAGATGTTCAGCCTCTAAAAAGAACCGAGGTGGCGCAGTGGTTAGAGTGCTGTACTGCAGCTATTTCAACTGACTGCTAGATCAGCAGATCAGCAGATCAAATCTCACCAGCTCAAGGTTGACTCAGCCTTCCATCCTTCCGAGGTGGGTAAACTGAGGACCCAGATTGTTGGGGGCAATATGCTATTTAGTATACTGTCTTTGGTGTAAGCCGCCCAGAGTCCTCAGAGAATGGGTGGCATAGAAATAATAATAATAATAATAATAATAATAATAATAATAATAATAATAATAATAATAATAATAATAATAATAATATAAGAAAGAAGTAATTGAGCAGCGAGCTGAAAATTGGAAACACAAAGCTCTGCATGGCCAATACTTGAAAAGTATTGAAGGCAAAACTGACCAGAAACTAACTTGGAACTGGTTAAGATCAGGAGTACTGAAAAAAGAAACAGAAAGCTTTATTTTGGCAGCTCAAGAACAAGCCCTAGCCACAAACTGCATGAAGGCAAAAATTCTACATGTTACCACCAACAGCAAATGCCGCCTCTGCAATGAGAAAGATGAGACAGTCGACCACCTAATCAGTGGGGGCAGCAAAATTTCACAAACTGACTACCTACAACGCCATGACCATGTTCTCATCCAAGAAGCTTCTTCAGCTCTGATAGGATAGTGGGGAATGGGAGGATTTATATTCCTTGCAGACAGCTGGACATTTGCATGGGCCTGGCCTGCAGGATGCTTAGATCTGGCCCACGGGGAAACCCTGGAAACAGTGAAAGAGTGGTCCGCAGTGCCTCTGCCAGAGAAAACAGAGCTGTTTTTACTGGCAGAGGGTTGCAGAAAGCTGTCGCAGCCGAAAACGGAGCTCAGGAGCCTGTTTTTCCTGGCAGAGTGCTGTGTGCGGCTCTCCTGAGCTTCGTTTTCACTGGCAGAGGGTCGCAGGAGGCCATCGTAGCCGAAAACGGAGCTTGGGAGCCTGCTCAGGCCACCACAGATGCCTCTGACACGAATGATGTCAAGATGGCCACACCCACTCTGGCGACATCCACCCCAGCCCTCTGAGGTCAAACACAACCCTGATGTGGCCCTCAATGAAATTGAGTTTGACACCCCTGTTTTAGAGAGTCGTTGAAGCACTTGGAGGTTTACCTCAGGTTCACCTGAGTTGTGCTCCTGGTTCCTGCAGTCTGCAATTCCTTTCTTACTGTAAAACGGGGGTTCTGCTCAGTGGTGAAATCCAATTTTTTTTACTACCGGTTCTGTGGGCGTGGTTAGGTGGGCATGATGTGGCTTGGTGGGCGTGTCAGGGGAAGGATACTGCAAAATTTCCATTCCCACCCCACTCCAGGGGAAGGATACTGCAAAATTTCCATTCCCACCCCACTCCAGGGGAAGGATACTGCAAAATCCACATTCCCACCTCACTCTGGGGCCAGCCAGAGGTGGTATTTGCCAGTTCTCCGAACTACTCAAAATTTCTGCTACCGGTTCTCCAGAACCTGTCAGAACCTGCTGGATTTCACCCCTGGTTCTACTGTTTTAAGCTGCTGCTGGTCACCATCCTGCCTTTGGGCATGGGAGATTTTGTGCGCAATACCCAGCCCGGCATTTGCTACGAAGGATTTGTTTCAGATTTATGACGGGGCCTGCAGGGAGAAAAAGCACTACTTAATGAGGCCGAATCACATACAGCAACGCAACGATGAACAATGAACCCCTCAGCTGGAAGCCAAATCGGGGACTCGGGCAAATGTTAACATTTATACAACAAATCACCAGGTGCTAAGATGCGTTCATTTTTCATGCCAAGACACCAGGGAAAATAAATGCTTCTCAACTTTTCTTTTTCTTTTTTTTTTCATTCATTGTTTGGTCTCCTTTGAAGAGAAGTTTTCGTTTGGGGGGGTTACTTTCAGAGGTAAGTCAGGAGGGGCAGATTTTTCAAAATGCTCACGTCGATCACGCTTTCTAGAGCAAATCTGGAATTTTCTTGATTGGTCTAACTATAAGGGATCCTCGACGTAAGACTACAATTGGTTCTTATCTCTCTAAAAAGACTCTAAAACTCATGAAAGATGGGGGTGAAGGTTCATTCTCCGAGCTTGTGGGATGGTTTCTGAATGTTTCATTATACCAGGCTAGGTGACATCTTCAGCGGAGTTTAGGGGATGTCAGTGTCCGTATTCATCTGTTTATAAGGGCTTCAGGTGTGGGTGTGTCAAATGAGAGTTTTGTGTCATGCCCTCGTCGGAGCCTGAATCTGCGGAGGAAGATGAGCCATAACTGGAGCAGATGGAGATCAAGGGGGTGGCTTCCTTGGCTTGGGAGGAAAACGACGAGGAGCAGGCCCAGTCAGACCAGGTCCTTTCAGGATTGGAACAGTTTATAGGCAGGGAAGAAGGGGGGGAAGGATGACCAAGACAGGCTAAGCAGTGAACATGAGAGACAGAACTCAGGCAATGAGCAAGGACCACCCCCTCCTGATCTTCGAGCATGGAGAGTGGAGAGAAGGCAAGAACAGCGCAGACTGACCTGACTACTTGAGAGGAGAGCACCCCACCCCTCTTCACAAGGCACACCTGGGGACTGACACTTAAGGAAACACTGTGGGGAGGGGCATCTGTCGGGAACAAATGTTGAATTCCTGGAGTGTTGAGTGGTGACGTTTGAACTTTCCTGAGTTTCTTGCATTCTTTCTGGTTTTCTTGCTTTGCAGCCATGGTGCTCACAGCGTTGGGCTGGATTATTTGCAGTCAGAGGCTGCTTGAGGTGTGGGTGGGTGTCATCACTTTGCTCTGGGACTTACCAGAAATGTGGGAGCCTTTGGGGGAAATTTGGAGCAATAAAGGGGCAGTTTCCTGCCTGAGCAGGGGGTTGCACTCTGTTATTCCAGGACCAGAATTTTTTTGGCTAGGTGGTTAAGTGAGTTGCACATAATTTTATGACCTTTTTTTGCCACAATTGGTAAGTGAATCATTGCAGTTATTAAGGGAATCACACAGCCATTAAATGATTCCAGCTTTTCCCATTGATTCTGCTTATCAGAAGCGCAAAGATCACAAATGGCAATCACATGACCCCAGGATGCTGCAACTATCATAAATATGTGCCGGGTGCCAAGTCTGTAACATAAAATATTGTTAGGACCCTCAGGAAAAATGTTATTAAACTTGTTTGAAGACTGGAGTAAAAAGAGCAACTGTGTTAGTTTAGTGTCTGTTAAAACACTCGGGTGTAAAATATTCATTGACCTCTCTGAAATAATTTGAAATTCCAAATTATTACTTCAGTTGGTCTCATTTTTACAAGCCACTAGACAATCTGTGTCCTGTTGAGTCATTGTTTCAGAAATATTTCCTTACCTACTTGTAATACAAGTAAGTAATAATACTTACTTGTTCGGCAGGCTGAGGCAAAGAGGCAGTCCCGGAACCAGCGAAATCTGGGGGCTGGGCAGGGGACAGAATGTATCTGCCCTCAGTGTGGAAGGGATTGCCACTCTCGAATTGGCCTTTTTAATCACACCAGATGCTGTTTTAGGACCTCTTTCCGGAGCACGATACCATAGTCTCTTGAGACTGAAGATGCCAATGACAATTTCCTTACCTAAACAGAGAAACAGAATGACCAAAGATGAGCCAAAAAGCAGGAAGCGGAATAAGGAGTGATTTCTGATTTCCTGCCAGCCTCCCCATTGTGTTTCCTTGTGGGAAGCTGGCAAGGAGTATCAGAAATTTCCCTCTCTCCCTCCCTCCCTCTCTCTCCTTCCTTCTCCTTTCCTTCAAAGGGAATGGGGGGGATTGTGAGACTGCCTGGGAAACTGTCACAAAACATTGAAACATTGGGACCGGAGCAGCCTTTCAGCAGTATAGCAGCAGCCAGTAGCACTGAAGCAGCCACAATTTTCTGAAATTTCATTCCCTTGGGAATTATGGGTCCCAGATTTTGGACCTATTCAGTAGGTTGGCCAACTTAAGGTACCTTGATTGAAAAATTGTTACCCTGTGACGTACCATTTTATTCAATTAAAAGTCATGATGAGAGTTTTATTAGTATACAGATGACCAAATTAAGTAGCTTATCTTCCTTCCTTCCTTCCTTCTCCCTTCATCCCTCCCTCCCTTCCCTCCTCACTCCCTCCCTTCCCCCTCCTCCTGCTCCTTCTTATAATTCACTTTAGTACGTTGACAAGTACTGTAATCTTTAATTGGTTTAATAAGAATATTAATTAATTAACTATTATCTACTTGATAAATCAAAATGGCAATTTTGACTGATGAGCCAGAAAGGTAAAGAGATTTTGTTTATTAAGTTAATTTTTTTTAATGCCAAGTTGTTTCTGGAATGGGGAATAAGAATGACAGCATTACAGATGACTGCCATTATCAAAATAAGTAATAGATTCCCTTTATTAAACTGCAAGTCCCTTCCCTGTCACCTCTGCAGCCCCAAATAAGTTTCAAGAATCCCAATAACAAGGTAAAGGCAGCAGACCTTTGGGGATTGAGAACAGTGCATTTTGTGCTCTGCAGCTATCAGAGGGCTACAAATTCTGAAATAATTACTTTTTGTCGACTGGGTTTTTGTCCGATGCAATTAGCCAGTTTAAAAATGCTTTCCTCACCGAAAGATGCATCATTTTAATGACCCTCTTTTTAAAGATTAAACTGCATTGTCTAAACTCAGTTTTTCTGCCAATAAAAATTGGTACCCAGGCTGTGCCTAACAGCCAAGAGCTGACGTAAAACAAACACTGTACGAGCAAAAACCAAAAGTCCTTTGAAGGGCTGTCCCCCCCCCCCAAAAAAAGACGGCTAACATTTTGGGGACCGATGACAACAGTTCTTGAGGGGCAAGAACATCTGATCCAGAGGTGGTATTCAGCTGGTTCGGACCGGTTCATGCGAACCGGTAGCAGAGATCACAGGTGGGCCTATCCAGCTCCAAGTCATGCTATTTAGGCACATTTTCGAAGGCCAGGCGCATGCACGGGTGGCACGCAAGCGAACAAAGTGCATGTGTGGAAGCCCGGGATAACTGGGGTGGGTTGCCTCCGGTTCGCACCGGTTCTATAGAACCAGTAGTAAAACCGGCGGGACACTCCGCCCACCAACACTGACATCATCAGAACGCTTCTGCACATGTGTTTGCTCGTGTGTGTGCGGCCCCGTTATGAACCGGTAGTAAAGGTAAGTAGAACCCACCCCTGCGGGATAACATATGTGGATAGCATGCACGAAGCAACCATGCGTGCGCACAGTGAACTGGTGGTAAAGGTAAGTGAAACCCCTGATCTGATCCGTGGAAAGTATCTGAACGATGGGGTCTGGTGGCTCAGCAGACTGATAGCATTGTGATTAACATTCAGCTGCCTGCAATTACTGCAAGTTCGAATCTCACCAGGCTGAAGGTTGACTCAGCCTTCCATCCTTTCTAAGGTAGGTAAAATGAGGACCCAGATTGTGGGGGCAATAAGATGACTTTGTATAAAATATACAAAAGTATGAAGGCTATTGCTTAACGCACTGTAAGCTGCCCTGAGTCTCCGGAGAAGGGCGGCATATAAATCAAATAATAAAAAAAAAACGATGAAAAGAAAGTCCATCTAGATGATGATGATGATGATGATGATGATGATGATGATGATGATGACAACGATGCCTTTGAATCAGTCTTGACCCCTGGCAACTGCCTGGACTATTCTCTGCAGTTTTCTTGGCAACTTTTTCAGTACTGGGTTGTTCTGGCATTTTTCCCAGGATTTACAGAGAAGGACTGGTCCAAGGACACCCAGCTGAATTCATGCCTAAGGCAAGACTAAAACTCAGAGTCTCCTGGTTTCTAGCCTGGTGCCTTAACCGCTGCACCAGATTGGGTCTTATCCAGCCTATAATTGTGTTGTTACAAGTAGTCCTCGATTTACGTCCACAATCGAGCCCAAAATTTCAGTTGTGAAGGGAAGCGTTTGTTAAGTGAATTTTGCCTCATTTTACGACCTTTCTTGCCACGGTTAAGTGAATCACTGCAGTCGTTAAGTTAGTAACCTGGTTGTTAAGTGAATCTGGTTTCCTCATTGCTTGTGAGAAGGTCGCAAAAGGGGATCACATGACCATCATATTGATGGTAATCAATATGAACCAGTTGCACCTGAATTTTGATCATGTCATCATGGGGATGCTACAAAGGTCGTAACTGGGGGGGAAAGGTCATAAGTCACTTTTTCTGTGACTTTGAATGGTCACTAAATAAACTGTTGTAAATCGAAGACTACCTGTATTTATTAAAATATTTAAATATTGCTTCTTACACCTCTGAAAAAATCCAGCAGCGGTTTACAATGCTACAAAAGAAAAACAAAAATAGTAGGACAAAGAGATTTTTCAGATGCTTTTGTTCTGCCCCAGCTACGGACCCCAAAGAACGCAGCACACACAAACTCCGTACAAATTTTAGTTTACTAATTAAGGACTACTATTGAGCTTTCTTAGTAGTTGTTCGAACACAAGTACAGTTTAAATCAGTCTTTTCTGAACAAGGGCTGTTAATTTAACTTCATTAACAACCGCAAGAACCCAAAGAATAATAACTCAATTCTGAGGCACAGTATTTCAGATAACCATAATGTTACTGTGGTTGGCAGAATGCCCAGAAGCAATTTGCAGGAAAACTGACAAAAGAGAAACAAGAGCCAAACCAAACATTTCTGAAATCAAGATGCAAAGGAATATGAACGAAGTTGTTTCCTGCAAATTGCATCAGTCGTCGTCCTTCCTTAAATAGGCTAGGGGAGTGGCCAATTAGCCCCAAGCCTTATTCTTGAGACCTCCTCCTGAGGAGCCACTCCAGCCTTTTAACAGCTCTGCGCGCTCGTGCATCGAGAAGAGGCTCCTCCTCTTCTTCCTCGTCACTTATGGGAGCTTCTGGAGGTTCTGAAGGCCCTGGCTGAATCCCCGCCTCTGGCACCACATCTTCTCCAGCCTCCTCATTGTCTGACTCGAGTGCCAGCTGCACAGGCTGCTGGCGCAGCACCACACCAGCCTCCTCGCTGTCGGAATCAGCTACTAGCTGCACAGGCCATTGACGGGCCACAATATCTTTGGACAACACAGGTGCTGCGCTGCAGTGACTTTAAGGTACCAAACTATTTATCCTGTATGTTTCATCTGCATATTGATTGTTCCAAACAATGATCAGATACATGCATACCTATCGCAGTGATCCCTTTTTGATTAAATATAGCAAAGGAGTAAAGAATAGTAACCCAAAGGGATTAAATTATGAGATTAAAAAGAGAAGGAATTAGAGTTCTACAGCAAACATCCATAAATCACCCATTAGGTTTTTATAATCAAGGGTGAACTTGAACCCAGGTCTTGCAGGTCCTAGTTCAGCCCCTAAACCCGTGGTGACGAACCTATGGCACATGTGCCAGAGCTGGCACGCAGAACCCTCTCTGTGGGCATGCGAGCTTTCTCCCCAGCTCAGCTCAGCCATGCATATGCATGTACCTCCCGCCAGCCAGCTGGTCTTCGGGTCTCTGCAGTGCATGCACAGGAGGTGGGGTGCATGCGGGGGCACCGTACACACATGTGCGGGGTGGGGCGCATTGCATTTTGGAGGTGCGGGCGCATGCAGTTTCACGTGCATGCATTTGGGCACTCAATCCTGAAAAAGTTAGCCATTAGTGCCCTAAACTATTACACTGTATTGACTCTCTCACAACATACAAACAGGCTCAACCATAGTTTCAGCTAGGAAAATATGAGCATCCTACATCAAGCCAAGTCTTAAAATGCCAGAGAATTCCTGGAAGTCTGGCACTCAGACAAATCAGCCATCAACAAGCACATAGAGATAAACTACATCTACATATCACTCAAAAGAGGCAATCAAAAGGCCCAAAAGGAAACTAAAAGACCAAAGCACCTCCTCACCAACCATCAACAATCAGATGAGAAGAGATTAACACCAAGATTAATACCAGACCAACATTCATGCACCAAACAATTCCCAAATCAAGGAACTACCAACACAGACAAACACAAGCTAACAGTAAACGGTCTGATCAAGGAACCACCAAGAACACTGACAGGGCAATCCACCAGTATATAAAAATAAGAGCAAACCCCACCTCCCTTCTAGCACCGATGATGTTACCTAGTTTGGCAATGCAACATCTGCAAGAAAACAACCAAGCACAGAAAGCACCAAGCACCCTACTCTTATTTTTGACTCTTTCGTTTGAAGAAAACTGTAGGATGTGATCACATGTCATCCAATACTGTCAACCCAAACACAGATTAGGGACTCATGACTGATGACGTGTTTGACCCCTCCCTTGGGATTAGCCTGATCTTCTCCTATAACTGGCTTCCTTCCTTCCTTCCTTCCTTCCTTCCTTCCTTCCTTCCTTCCTTCCTTCCTTCCTTATTTTGCTGAATGATTTAATAGTGGAGGAAAAAATAAATAAAAATCACAGATAATAAAAACAGGCCCACTGAAAACTTTGTCTATCAATTAGTGTTTTTATTTATTTCATTGGTCCTTCTTTCTTTACTTCACCCCATTCCATCCCCCATTTCTTGCCGACGTAAAATTAAAATAACGGAGTTGATCTCCCTTCCTTCTTTTGAACTTCGCTGCTTAAGCGGTGAATTTTTTCCTGTTGTTTCTGCAACTCAGCCTTCGTGCCGTTATTGAAAAAAAAAAATTCCAATCTTCAAGTTTCTAATTATTTCTGACTGTGTATCTTAGCTCTAGCTTTCCTGCTTAATCTTTAATTCTCCTCTCTTATTTCACTATATTAAAAAGTCTACAGCAGCCTTCCTCAGCATATCTCTCTCCCAATGGGCTGGATTTCGATTTGTGTCGGGTAGAAGATATGGCAGGTGAAGTTCAGAACATCTGGAGGGCTTCAGATTGAAGAAGAAATCTAATCTTTAAGAAAGAAATGGCAGATAAATAACAATACTGCCCTCTCATTTTATCCGCTTGGATATCACAGTAATTCATTACTACAGGTTCTTTAAAACTTTGATCAAGAGGATATCGGTGATGATTCGGCTTATTTCTGTCGTGGCTGGTAGTGGAGAGGAAAAGCTCATGTCAGCGTTGGAAGCCATATTAGTCCAGAAGCTTCCATGCTGCCACCTTCTTGTGTGGGAAAGTAGGAGGAGGGATTTAGTAGAGGGGTTTTTTTGTAGACATAATAACATTCTTCCTGTCAGTCAAGATCAGGGCAATCCGGCATCTGAAGAAGGAGTGGTCGGAGTGCTGAGTCGAGATGAGATGGACGTTGATTGGAGCATGTGATCGACTGAGGAGTGAGGGGATGGTTTTGGGGGTTTTGATTTACTGAGGGAAAACCTGGAACTCTCAGATTTGGATTATCCCAGATGTGCCAGTTTACCTATTCTAGTAAAGAGAACTTTGGAAAATGCTTGCTTCCGCGTCTTTACTCAGAGTTGGGGTTTTCTGGAACGCTGACAGCTCACATTTCTGATCTTAAACATCTGTGGTCTTAAATTCCTTTCAAATTATAAATGGCTCCTTTTCTGTTATTGGTCAATCCAACAACCCTTTCAGGGAGTCAGTTCTTAATCAATCTAATCCAGCCTCCAGCGACAACCAGTGAGATTTTTTTTTTTGATGCCGTGGAGATAGGATTTTGGGAACACAACAAATAGGGTCTTCTTGAATGGGAAAAAATAGATGGTTCGTTAACTCAACAAATGTGCATCATTTATTCATTCATTTATTATTAAGAAAATTTACATGGCTGCCCAACTCACTTGGGGTGACTCCGGGCGGTTTACAGAAATTAAAACCCAATAAACCTCCACCTTCCCTGGCGACAATAATCAAATGAGAATCTTGATGGGCTCCATATATTCTGGGGTCCCCTGGCCTATTGGAAAACCATGTCTTCAGGACTTTTTGAAAAAGTGTTAAAGTAGGAGCCAATTTTATATCTGCAGAAATGATGTTCCACAGGGAAGGACCCACCATGGAGAAGGCCTTCTTCTTGGTCCTACCACAAAGAAGGATCTTCTTTTCGGTTCTACCACAGAGAAGGCCCTTCTTCTTGGACCCTTCTTCTTGGTCCTACCACAGAGAAGATCATTCTTCTTGGTCTCCTCACAGACAAGGCTCTTCTTCTTGGTCCTACCACAAAGAAGGCCCTTCTTGGTCCTATCACAGCGGAGGCCCTTCCTCTTAAGGTCGTCTAGACCTTAAATTTTTGGCTCCATTGTGATTATTGGTCGAGGACTACCTGTAATAAAATAGGCAGACAAATCCAGTCTGAACACCTGGCTGACTGTGCATTGAACTATAATAATAATAATAATAATAATAATAATAATAATAATAATAATAATAATAATAATAATAATAATAATAATAATCATCATCATCATCATCATCATCATCATCATCATCATCATCATCATCTAAAAATAAATAATAATAATAATAATAATAATAATAATAATAATAATAATAATAATAATAATAATAATAATAAGCTAAAAATAATAAAAATAAGCTGAAGATGACGAATGAGACTTCGTTGAAACATCGCCAAGACACTTCCAATTTTACATCGGAGAAAACCCGAATAACCAAAGACCTACATACAAACACCCGCGAAAACCTCAGAAAACAAACATGTAGTGTATGTATATACTTTTGAGAGCAAGCAATAGAATTTCATTTTTAATGTGTGCAAAGAAAAGAAAATGACAGTAAAGGTTATCTTTAATCTAGGAAGGACAACTCTGTAATCTTCTTAAAATCCAACATTCTGGACAGAGAGGTTTAAAAGAGGGGTAAAAGAGGCATGAGGACACAGATAAACCCCCAAGTGGCCTCAAGAACTCTGAGAGAGACTACTAATGACCAGATGACTACAAATAAATATAATCCTTCCAACCCACCCACCCCCTCCCAATCCTGCACAGCTAATCCTTCCATTGCCCCCACAATCCTGCCAGAACCAATGAAGCTTCTTGGATGAGAAGCAAAACATCTTCTTCCTCAAGGGAAAAATACTCCCATTACTTTTTGAAAAAGCACCTTTGAGACAATCTTAAAATGAGATTTCTCGACCCATGGACGCCCATCCTATAAGGATCATCACCTCAAGGAACCATTCTACTTAGAAACCAAAATTCACCAGCTGGATCATGTTCATTTCTCCTTCATCACACTAGAACTGAAGGTCACTCACAAAAACTGACTGAGAAGTAATTCAAGAAACACATACACACAAAAGTACTTATTCACTTAACTTATGGAGTTGCTGCCTTGAATTCTAATGGTGGCTTCTAACTTAAATACTCAGTCCTAGGCTACATTAACAGAAGGATAGAATCAAGATCACGTGAAGTGTTAATACCACTTTATAATACCTTGGTAAGGCCACACTTGGAATATTGTGTCTAATTTTGGTTGCCATGATATAAGAAAGATGTTGAGACTCTGGAAAGAGTGAAACTAAGATGATTAGGGACTGAAGACTAAAACATAGGAAGAATAGTTGCGGGAACTAAATATGGTCACTCATGCTCTCGTTACTTCCCGCCTGGACTACTGCAATGCTCTCTACATGGGGCTCCCCTTGAGGAGCACCCGGAGGCTCCAGCTGGTCCAGAATGCGGCCGTGCGGGTGGTTATGGGAGCGACGTGGCGCTCCCATGTGACCCCCCTCCTGCGCGAGCTGCACTGGCTCCCGGTGGTCTTCCGGGTGCGCTTCAAGGATTTGGTTACCACCTTTAGAGCACTCCATGGCATCGGACCGGGGTATTTACGAGACCACCTTCTGCTACCAATAGCCTCTCACCGACCAGTACGCTCCCATAGAGAGGGGCTCCTCAGGGTGCCGTCAGCCAAACAGTGTCGACTGGCGGCCCCCAGGGGGAGAGCCTTCTCTGTGGGGGCACCTACCATCTGGAACGAGCTCCCCCCAGAGATACGGAGGATCCCGGACCTGTGCACATTTCGTCATGCTCTCAAAACTTTTTTATTTCAGCAGGCTGGCCTGGTCTAACTCTCTTCTTTTAAATTTTTAATTCGTGATTTTATAAATTGGGTGTTTTAATCTGTGTTTCGGCCAAAATATTTAATAATTTTAAGGGATTTTTAATATTTGTATTATCTGTATTTTATCTTGGCTGTTCACCGCCCTGAGTCCTTCAGGAGTAGGGCGGTATAGAAATTTGATTAATAAATAATAAATAAATACATAAATAAATAAATAAATAATGAAAAGAAGGACTAGGGGAGACATGATAGCAGTCTTCCACTATCTATGGGGCTGCCACAAAGAAGAGGGACTCAAGCTATTCTCCAAAGCCCCTGAGGGCAGGACAAGAAGCAATGGGTGGAAACTAATCAAGGAGAGAAGCAACTTAGAACTAAGGAGAAATTTCCTGACAGTTAGAACAATTAATCAGTGGAACAACTTGCCTCCAGAAGTTGTGAATGCTCCAACACTGGAAGTTTTTAAGAAGAGATTGGATAACCATTTGTCTGAAGTGGTGTAGGGTTTCCTGCCTAAGCAGAGAGTTGGACTAGAAGACCTCCAAGGTCCCTACCAACTCTGTTATTCTGTTAAATATCTATCTAATCTATCTATCTATCTATCTATCTATCTATCTATCTATCTATCTATCTCTATCTATCTATCTATCTATCTATCATCTATCATCTATCTATCATCTATCTATTTATCTATCATCTATCTATCTATCTATCTATCTATCATCTATATCTATCTATCTATCTATCATCTATCTATATATCTATCTATCATCTATTTATTTATCATCTATCTATATATCATCTATCTATCTATCTATCCATCTATCTATCTATCATCTATCTATCTATCATCTATCTATCTATTTATCTATCATCTATCTATCTATCTATCATCTATATCTATCTATCTATCTATCATCTATCTATATATCTATCTATCATCTATTTATTTATCATCTATCTATATATCATCTATCTATCTATCTATCTATCTATCTATCCATCTATCTATCTATCTATCTATCATCTATCTATCTATTTATCTATCATCTATCTATATCATCTATATCTATCTATCTATCTATCATCTATCTATCCATCTATCTATCTATGATCTATCTATCATCTATCTACCTATCTATCTATCTATCTATCTATCTATCTATCTATCTATTTATCTATCTATCATCTATCTATCTATCTATCTATCTATCTATCTATCTATCTATCTATCTGTCTATCATCTATCTATCCTAGTCATTCATCTATGTCTATGACTTCATCCATCCATTTCCCCATCTATCTGCTGAGATAGTCTTCTGCCTGAAGAGTAGACCAAGATGTTGATTCTTTTCCTTATGTTTTCATTAATTAGGAGGAAGTGTAGAGGTAACGAAGGACTCCCTGGATGCTTGAGCAGTCATT
Source organism: Pantherophis guttatus (assembly GCF_059756535.1). Lineage (NCBI taxonomy): Eukaryota > Metazoa > Chordata > Lepidosauria > Squamata > Colubridae > Pantherophis > Pantherophis guttatus. The sequence continues at coordinate 10,810,363 of NC_142065.1, forward strand.
TCTCACTGTCAAGTTAGACGCAGCAGCAAGCAGAGACAGACGCCCCATAAGACATGCAAGTATTCACAGTCAGCACAGTTTTTCACAAACGTCAAAGGAGGAGCTCTCCTGATAAAGTCAAGGCTATCTGTGGGCACGTTTAGTGGGTCATTTCTGATGGAGAGATTTAAGCAAACAGTGGGTCTCTCTAGTGTCATATTGTGATTTCCTTCCTTCCTTCCCTCCCTCCATTCCTCCTTCCTTCCTTTCTTCTTCCCTCCCTCCCTCCCTCCTTCCTTCTTTCTTCCCTCCTTCCTTCCTTTTTTCCTCCTTCCCTCCGTTCCTCCTTCCTGCTTTTCCTTCCTTCCTTCCTTCCTTCCTTCCTTCCTTCCTTCCTTCCTTCCTTCCTTCCTTCCTTCCTTCCTTCTTCCCTCCCTCCCTCCCTCCCTCCCTCCCTTCACTTCTAGGTGGTGAACGTACCTAATACTCCTTCCTCCTCCTATTTTGCTCACAACAACCCTGTCAGGTAGGTTGGGCTGAGAGTGTGTGTGACCGGCCCAAGATCACCCAACTAGCTTTCATGCCTAAAACGAGTCTAGAACTCACAGTCTCCTGGTAATTGATTCAAAGTCACCTAGCTAGCTTTCCTGACTAAAGCAGCACTAGAACTCACTGTCTCCCAGTTTCTATCTTGGTGCCTTTAATCACTAGACCAAGCTATCTATGACACAGAGCAGAAAAATAATTAATAAACTGAAATCCCTGGAAGGGAGGTAGTTATGATTCCAAATCCATCAACGATTAATTAAAAAAAAAATACCTACATCCCATCAGGGACTTCATGGCCAGCTGGGGAATTCTGGAAGTTAAGTCCACAGATCTTAAAACGTGCCAAACTTTGAGAGGCGCTAATCTAGATTATAATTCTTACAGTAATTTGCAAGAGTTCCAAACACCCTAAACTAAAACAAAGTTTGTTCTAAATTTGTTTAGAGTCATGCTTCTTACTACTAAAACTCCATCTATATTTCACTTTTCAGTGGCTAGCTATGAAAAATTGCAAATCCTTGCTCCGTGGGAATTTTGTCATGGCTTTGCTAGCCCTGAACGGCAAAAAGTAAGACTACGAACCAGTGGTGGGTTGCTCCCGGTTCACACCGGTTCACAAGAACCGGTAGTAAAAATTTGTAGTCATTCGGAGAACCAGTAATAACATTGGCTGGCCACGCCCCCGAACCGATCCCCGGCCCGGTCGCCGCTCGCTTACCCTGCCCACCTCATCAGAGGCTTTTTTTTTTACTTTTAAAAGCATTTTTTCTACAACCTCTTCCATCGAAAAAAAGCCTCTGATGATCGCACAGCTCAGCTGGGATCGTCAGATGCTTTTAAAAGCATTTTTTTCTGCAACTTCTTCGGCTGAAGAGGTTGTAGAAAAAAATAATGCCTTTAAAAGCCTCTGGCGATCCCAGCTGTGTTGCCTGATCGTCAGAGGCTTCTAAAAGCACTTTTTTTCTGCAACCTCTTAAGGTTGTAGAAAAAATGCTTTTAAAGGTTAAAAAAAAAAGTTGGCCACGTCTACCCAGTTACATTACTCCCACCACCAAGCCATGCCCACAAAATAAGCCACGTCCACAGAACCGGTAGTAAAAAAATTTAGAACCCACCCCTGCTACGAACCATACGTCATATTTCGAAGAAAAAAAAAGAGCATTCCACCTTTTTTTAACCCAAAATATCAAAAGGAAGAAAGGAAGGTTCTATGTTCCAGATAAAATCCTTCACTCTACTAGATTAGAAATAGATGTAAAGGACCAACCGTTGTATTGAGCTACATTCAGGTAGCCTTTGAGTTACAACCAGAACTTTGATTGCTAAGCAAGGTGGTTGCTAAGTGAGTGACCCTCAATTTTACAACCTTTTTTTTTTGCCCTGGTTGTTAAGTGAATCAATGAGGTCAAGCGAAAAATGTGGTTGTTAAGCGAATCGGGCTTTCCCCCATTGACTTTTTTGTTGGAAGCCAGCTGAACAGGTCTCAAATGGAGATCACTGCAACCATCGCAAATACATGCTGGCTGCCAGGCACCCAAATTATGATCACATGGTCATGGGGATTCTGTGACGGTCGTAAGCGTGAGAAAAAGTTGCAAGTCACTTTTTAAAATGCCGCTGTAACTTTGAATGGTCAGTAAATGAGGGGTTGTAAGTCGAGGACTTACAATCACTCACAAGGTTGAGAGTTCAATCCTAGATAGCAGTAGATATTTTTCTCTTAGGGAGCAAAGAAAAAATATCTGCTGTGAACTCCTCATAGGCATCAGGAAGGGCATCCCAGCAGTAAATGCTTAACTAAGGAATTACAGCAGTGATGGGTTGCCCCAGTTCGCACCGGTTCTATAGAACCGGTAGTAAAACCGGCAGGAGAATCCGCCCACCGACCCTGATGTCATCAGAATGCATGCACAGAAGAGCACGTGCCCCGTTGCCAACTGGTAGTAAAGGTAAGTAGAACCCACCTCTGAATTACAGGTTACAAAGGAAGTTAAGCAAATCGCTGCAGTTGAGTAGATCACATGGTCCTTGAGGGAATCTGGCTCGCTTGTTGGAAGCCAACTGGGAAGGTTGCAAAGGGTGATCATGTGATGATGCCACCATCGTAAATACATGCTGGCTGCCAGGCACCCAAATTGTGATCACATGATCATGGGAATGTAAGTGCGAGGAACAGTTGTAAGTCACTTTTTTGAGTGCCGTTGTAACTTTGAATGGTCAATGAATGAATAGTCATAAGTCAAGGACTTACCTGTAATTATGTGGTGAAAAAGAAGCAGGCAAGATTTACAGGTAGTCTTCAATTTACAACCACAACTGAGCCCAAATTTCTATTGCCCCATTTTACAACCTTTCCTGCCCCCGTTGTTAAGTGAATCACTGCAGCCGTGAAGTTAGTAACATGTTTGTTAAGTGAATCTGGCTTCCCCGTTGACTTAGAAGGTCGCAAAAGGGAATCACGTGACCCCAGGATGCTGCGACCGTCATAAATAGTTGCCAAAGGTCTGAATTTTGACCACATGAACGTGGGGATGCTGCAATGGTTGTAAGTGTGAAAAACGGTCATAAGTTACTTTTCCGGTGTCATCGTAACTCCGAACACTCACTAAGCGAAGTGTTGTAAACAGTGGTGGGTTTCAAAATTTTTTACTATCGGTTCTGTGGGTATGGCTTGGTGGGCGTGGCATGGCTTGATGGGCGTGGCTTGGTGGGCATGGCAGGGGAAGGATACTGTAAAATCTCCATTCCCTCCCCACTCCAGGGGAAGGTTACCGCAAAATCCCCATTTCCTCCCAATCAGTTGGGACTCGGGAGGCAGAGAATAGATGGGGACGGGGCCATTCAGAGGTGGTATTTACCGGTTCTCCGGACTACTCAAAATTTCTGCTACTAGTTCTCCAGAACTGGTCAGAACCTGCTGAAATTCACCTCTGGTTGTAAGTCAAGGACTGCCTGTATTCTAAACAAAGCATGCCATCCAAGAGCCGCGGTGGCGCAGTGGTTAGAGTGCAGTACTGCAGGCTACTTCTGCTGACTGTCAGCTACCTGCAATTTGGCAGTTCGAATCCCACCAGGCTCAAGGTTGATTCAGCCTTCCATCCTTCCGAGGTGGGTAAAATGAGGATCCAGATGGTTGGGGACCCAGTTTGTGGGGGCAATAAGCTGACTTTGTATAAATATACAAAAGGATGAAGGCTATTGCTGAGCACATTGTAAGCTGCCCTGAGTCTTCGGAGAAGGGCGGCATATAAATCAAATTAAAAAAAAAAAAAATAGGCTGACTCTGTAAACCACTTAGAGAGGGCTGGAAAACACTGTGAAGCAGTATATAAGTCTAAAGGTGTTACTGCTATTGCTTTAGATACGATGTCTGTTTTCCAAAGCAAATAGCCATTTGGGAGGCTTTTCTTTAAAAAAAAATCTGCCTTTGGGGATTAAAAGGTCGATGCCTAGAGATCTAATTGCCACAGCTTGCTTGCTCCTTTTATATTGCTTGCAGAGCTTGCAACAGATTCAGCCTGTTCAGTTGTTCAACCCAATTAGCAACAGAGGCTAATGTTAACACCTTTCCTGGGCTGTGCCACTTCAGGTCGAGGGGCGCAAAATCAACTTCACCCAAAGTTCCTGACCATGATATTCTTCTTCTCCATGCTTCCTTTACATGAAAGGGACATGCAAGTGTTTCGTGCCCATGTCTGCAATCTAATATGGTATAATCCAGGGGAAAAATAACCTAGAGTATTTGAGGTTAGTGATGGTATCAGCTGGTGATAAGGATGAAATATTTCGCCCAGCTCAATATTTTCTGTTTAGATCTCAAGGAGAGAAAGGTCTCGATACATGATCGGTTTAGCTAGAGATGTCATAATTTTGCATGCTTGCCTGCCTGCTCATCCTCATCCCATTCTTTCCATCATCTACCAGGTCACATATAAATATATTTCTTTTTGTCTTAAGCAAGAGAAAAAAATGAGACAAAGACATACTGTTTTGCAGATATGCAACCAGTGGCAATAAGCAGGGGTGGGATTCAGCCGGTTCGGACCAGTTGTTAATTTTAATCTGGTTCACCGAACTGGTTGTTCCAAGGACTGGCTGACCCAGTCCATCCCTCCCCACACCCCCCAGGAGTCTCCACGCATCCCATTTTGGTTGACAGATAAGTGCAGGGTACACGCAGAGGCTCTGGAAGGGCGAAAAATGGGCCTACCGGAAGTCCGGAAACGGGCCTGTTTCCGGCTTCTGGAGGGCCTTTAGAGCCCGGGGGAGGCTGTTTTTGCCCTCCTGGAGGCTCCAGGAAAGCCTCTGGAGCTTGGGAATGGTGAAAAATGGACCTACCGGAAGTACCGGAAATGGGCCCATTTCCAGCCTCCAAAGGGCCTCCTGTGCTCAGGGAAGGCTGTTTTTGCCCTCATGGAGGCTCAAGGAAAGCCTCCGGAGCTTGGGGAGGGTGAAAACACCCCCCCCCACCGTGATGCAGGAGGCCAAGTAGACCATGCCCCCATGGCCACGCCCACCTAGCAACCGGGCAGCGAACCAGTTGCTGAAATTTTTCAATCCCACCCCTGGCAATAAGGATACTGAAATAGCCAGAGGATGGCCTGTTTCATTGATCCAATCTCCTTATTGGAGACACACCTATAAATAGATTTCATTGGGTTAATGGTTTTAGAACCTCCAGTGATGGAGTACCCATGATTTCTGAAGACAAGCTTTTTCCACTGGTTAATTGTCCTCACAGCTATCCAGGCAATCGCCTGCGATATTGTTTCATGCAGATCTTCTAAGGAACTGGAAAGTGCACATCGTGGGAAATCTTACACAATAAAACATATTGTGGGGTGTGGGTGAGCAGGCAGGCAACCATGTGAAATTTTGATCTCTAACTAAACAGGTCATGGATTGAGACCTTTCTCTCCTTGAGATCGAAGGAAGTGCTAAACAGAAAATATTGAGCTGGGAAAACTATTTCATCCTTATCACTAGCTGATATCAGCACTAACCTCAAATAATTTAGTTCCCCCCCCTCCCCTGGATTATACCATATTAGATTGCAGACATGGGCATGAAACACTTGCATGTCCCTTTCAGGTAAAGGAAGCAAGGAGAAGAATGATGCCATGGTTGGGAAGTTTGGGTGAGCCGTGATGGCGCAGTGGTTAGAGTGCAGTACTGCAGGCTACTTCTGCTGCCTGCAATTTGGCAGTTCGAATCTCTCCAGGCTCAAGTTTGACTCAGCCTTCCATCCTTCCAAGGTGGGTAAAATGAGGACCCAGATGGTTGGGGGCAATAGGCTGACTCTGTATACTGCTTAGAGAGAGCTGTAAAGCGGTATATATGTCCAAGTGCTATTGCTATTGCTATTTGGCACCCCTCGACCTGAAGTGGCACAGTCCAGGAAAAGTGTCTTGCAAGATGGAATAAAGCAGCTCTGTGGCTAATTAAGATTAGCAACTGGACACGCTGAATCTGCAACTAAAATTTGCATATCAGCACCACAGTCACAACAAGGGGAATTTTCCCACCCCCACCAATAGAGGGCAGAGGCACATCTTCAGTATCACATCTCATTCTATTCAATTTCAACCAGACAATGCAAGATTGGTCAAAACCAGGTGGTTTGGTAGAAGGACCACTAATGGTCAGGCCCCAAGAAGGTATTGTTGGGAGAAATATCCATCTAGTTCAATTCCCAGCCAGGAGAAAGGCACTGGAGACAAAATGGAGGCTGGAGGCTGATTGGAAAGAGGGTCCGTTTATTGATGAAGCAGAACCACATTTGTAGTTCTGGGGCAGCTGACCACATGGAGTGGAGAGTGAGGGGTATTTATACCTTCTCTTGGGCTTTGCACTTGAGCTTCCTGTTCCTGTGCAAGAACATGTAGTCTATTGGCTGTTGTCAGACTCCCATGGGGCCATTGAGAAATCCTAGGAGTTTGTCTGAGCTACGTTTGGTTGAAGTTTGAACTGCTGGGGGTGATGCAACTGAGATGCTGCAATGAAGGGGCTTTGGGAAATTCCTATTGTGGTTGAGGGCTAATCCTACCTTTGTTGGATCTTGGGTGAGGGTATTTGCTTATGAATAAAGCTAGCTATCTCCTTATCTCTTAAGTGCTGACATCTGCTATTAAGAAATGTGGGGGCTACTTTCCAAGAGCATGTTTCTCCCTTTATGGAAATATAATATTCTGCCTTTTTAATATTTCCTAAAATATTTCATTGTTCTAGGAGAGGGGTGGGTGCTAACTTTCTAAAGTACCTTGGACAAGTCATTTTCGGAGGAGCCATAAGGTAAAGGTAAAGGTTCCCCTCACATATATGTGCTAGTTGTTCCCAACTCTAGGGGGCGGTGCTCATTTCCATTTCAAAGCCAAAGAGCCAGCGCTGTCCAAAGACGTCTCCATGGTCATGTGGCCAGCATGACTAAACGCCAAAGGCAAACAGAACGCTATTACCTTCCCATCAAAGGTGGTCCCTATTTTTCTACTTGCATTTTTTTACATGCTTTTGAACTGCTGGTTTGGCAGAAGCTGGGACAAGTCACGGGAGCTCACCCCGTTACGCGGCACTAGGGATTCGAACCGCTGAACTGCCAACCTTTTGATCGACAAGCTCAGCATCTTAGCCACTGAGCCACCATGTCCCTTTGGAGAAGCCATATAAGTCATCAAACCCAATCCTGTGCTCCCTGCAGAAATTCAAAGGAGAGCATCTCATACCGAGGGCTGTTGAAGGAAGTCACCATCTCTGCCGTCGATGAGTTCCATGGTTAAACTGTGGTCGCTCTTGGGAATAATTCCTTCACCGTCCTTCCTGTAACTTAAATCTCTTCCATCAAGAATAGAGTTTAACCTTTCTGTGAAACATCCTTTCAACTATTTGAAGGATGCTATTATATTCTCCTTCGGTCATCTTTTTTCTCCAAGGCTAAACAACTTGCTTAGGGGGTCTTCACTTTAGAAGGTTGAGATCTGGATAGTCTCTAGAATCTTCTTTCTCCCTTTTTTCTGAAGATGGGGGAAGCATTTTCTCTCCTCCAGTCCTCTTAACTCTTTACCACTTCTCCAATAATAGCTTGTAGAGATAGTCTCTTCAGTACAGGTAGCCAGTGGTGGGATTCAAATAAATTAACAACCAGTTCTCTGCCCTAGTGACTGACTGGGTGGGCGTGGCCATGGTGGGCGTGGCCAGGGGTGACAGGCAGCACTCAACCTCCTGCACCCCCTTGGAAGCAAAAACCGGGTGTGGGTGGGGTGCTGCCCCCCGCACCCCATTTTGGGCTTAGTAGGCCTTCCTGCAGTCTCCTGGGAGCAAAAACGGGCTGTGGAGGGCCCTTTTTCCACCTCCCCAGGCTCCAGAGGCTCTCTGGAGGCTGGAAATAGGCCCATTTTTGCCCTCCACAAGCCTCTGGGAGGCCTGTTTTTCCACCTTCCCAGGCTCCCCGCACCCACTGCACTTACCTGGGATTCAAAATGGGCTATGTGGGGACTCCTGGGAGGGGCGGGGCCAGCCGGTTGTCAGAACTACCAGTTCGTCAAACCGGATGTAAAATTAACATACAGTTCGCACAAACCGGCTTGAACCAACTGAATCCCACCGCTGCAGGTAGCCCTCGACTTACAACAGATCATTTAGTGATGGTTCAAAGTTACAACAGCAATGAAAAAAGTTACTTATGACCGTCTTTCACAGTTACAACCTTTGTGGCATCCCCATGATCACGTGATCAAAATTCAGATGCTTGGCAACTGGTTCATACTTATGACAGTTGCTGTGTCCCAAGGTCATGTGATTCCCTTTTGTTGGCAAACAAAGTCAATAGGGAAGCCAGATTCGCTTAACAGCCGGGTTACTAACTTATCAACCGCAGTGATTCACTTAACAATGGTGGCAAGAAAGGTTGTAAAATGGGGCAAAATTCACTTAACCAATGACTCACTTAACAAAGATTTTGGACTCAATTGTGGCCATAAGTGGCCATAAGTTGAGGACTATTTGTACAGATAGTCTCTTCAGTATCCCAGGATGACATTCTTCAGTTCTTGAAGATATAAACCCATTTAAATCATTTCCCTTTGATTATATAGGTAGTCCTGAACCAGGGGTGGGTTCTAAATTTTTTTACTACCGGTTCTGTGGGCGTGGCTTATTTTGTGGGTGTGGCTTGGAGGTCATGTGACTAGGTGGGTGTGGCTAGCTGGTCAGAGTCATTTCTGGAAGGTCCTCGCACTTACGACCCGACTCATTTGTTTGCTTTTAACACTGATCAGCTGTAGGACGGCCCTTTGAAGCCCCTGGCAAGAGTTTAAACAGCTTTTTTCCCTCTAGTCATCAACTGGGACTCAGGAGGCAGCAATAGATTGGGGGTGGGACCAAATAAAAGGTAAGAATAACGTGGGGGGTGGGGGGGCGGGAGGGGAGAACCGGTTCGATGACGTCATATCGTCACCGCTACCGGCTCAGCCGAGCCGGACCGAACCGGGAGGAACCCACCACTGTCCTGAACTTACAACCATTCCTTTAATGACCATATGTAACTACAAAGGCACTGAAAAAAAGACTTATGACCGTTTTTCATACTTACGACCATTGCAGCACCCCATGGTCATGTGATCAAAATTAGGATGCTGGACAACTGACTCATATTTATGACAGTTGCAGGGTCCCTGAGTCCTGTGATCAACTTTTGCAGACCTCCTGACAAGCAAAGTCAAGGGGGAAGCCAGATTCACTTAACAACCACGGTAACAACTTAAGAACTGCAGTGATTCATTTAACAACTGAGGAAAGAACGGTCATAAAATGAGGGCAAAACTTACTTAACAACTGTCTTCCAACTAAATTTAAACCTACGGAGCTTTTCTCATTCATCCTCTTCCCAGTAGCTTCTTTTTTTCAGGAATTTCTCCCCTTCCATTAAGGTTAAGCTACCTGAAAGGTTAAGCTTTCTTTCCTGTCATTAGACTGAACTCCAGCAGAGACAGGCAGGGTGCCTCTGAATATGGATGTTATCAATATGTTTTAGCAAAGACCCCAAAGTTCTTATTTGAGAAAAAAACCCTCTACACACACACACACACACACACACACACACACACACACACACACACACACACGCCAGGGGTGGGGTGGGCTTCAAAAATTTTAGCAAGGGGTTCTTTGCCTGGTTGCTGGGTGGGTGTGGCCATTGTGGGCATGGCCTAGTCGGACACCTACACCACGGAGAGGGGGCTTTTTGCCCTCCCCAGGTTCCGGAGGCTTTCCTTGAGCCTCTGGGAGGGCGAAAATGGCCTCCCCAGGCTCCGGAGGTCCTCTGGAGGCCAGAAATGGGCTCGTTACCGGCCTCTGAAACTTCCAATAGGCCCGTTTTTCACCCTCCCCGAGCCTCCACACACGCCTTGTACTTACCTGCATCCAAAACGGGCCGCGTGGGGACTCCTGGGAGGGGAGAGGCGGGATGGGTGGGGCCATCCAGGAGTGGGATTTGGGGGTTCTCCGAACCGCACAGAATCTTAGCTAGAGGTTCTCCTGAACTCCTAGGAACCCCCACCAGCCTACCCCTGACACACACACACACACACACACACACACACACACACATCTCCAAATAACTCTACCAAGCCTTAATGGCTTGTTTGCCATCAATAGAAGTTCATTGTACTTAAAATAAGTATGGCATGTTAAAAGGAACAGAGCAGCAGATAATAGTCCTCCGATTCTGCCTTTTCGCTGTGTGGAACACAATTTTGATTCTTTTCATCATCGTCATCGTCATCATCATTCATCTGCATAGCTTCCACTCCAAAAAAAAATCATTTTCTCCATCCACCAAAATGTTACCTTCTCCAATCACAATATAGATGGGAGCTAAGAGTGAATACAAGAGGAAGGGAAATAGCTTTCCAAGGATGAATCTTAACAGTCAAATTTGCATGAATGCAAATGCTGCTTTCTTTGGCATTTGTGTACATGTTCTAAAATATATGCTGATGGGAGATAATCTTTGATGGGGAATATACTCCAGCATGCAAGGGACTTAAAGGTGAAAGAAAGCACAGGTTCAAGTCCCTTTGCCTTCTCCTTCCTCCTCCACCTTTCCTCCTCCTCCTCCTCCTCCTCCTCCTCCTCCTCCTCCTCCTCCTCCTCCTTCCTCTTCTTCTTTCCTCCTCCTCCTCCTTTCCTTCTCCTCCTCCTTTCCTCCTCCACTTTGACTTGTAGAAAATTAGCACCCACCCCTCTCCTAGAAGAACGAAATATTCTAGGAAATATTAAAAAGCCAGAATATCTCCCTGGATGAGAAATTGAGAAACATGTGTTTTAGGCAGGAAGCAGACTCACTTTTAATATCCCCCCATCCTTCTCAACAGCCCACAGCAAATGTCAGCACTTAAGAGATAAAAAGATAGCTAGGTCTAATCATAAACAGATGCACTCACCCAACTAAGGTAGGATTAGCCCTCTGCCCATCTAGCAACAGAATTCACCACATGGCACCTGGGGAGATTGCATCACCCAGCAAGGCTCAACCAAGCCTGGGATTCAAAAGACAACCTACAAAGTTACCCCTCCTTGGCCCCATGGGAGTCTGACAACCAATCAGAATAAAAGCTCAAATTCAAAGCCCAACAGAGGGTATAAATCTCTCTCTCACACACCCTTGTGCTTTTTTGCTCAGGACCTCAAAACCATGTGGTCCTGTCCACCATAAAACCATCTTTCCAAGCAGTCTCCATGTTTCCAGTGTCTTTCTCCCCATTTGGAACTGAAACCAAATTGACATTTTTTCCAACAGACTCCTGCTCACCTCCTGAAGTCCCTGCAGTTTTCTTGGCAATGTTTCAGAAATGGTTTTTCATCAAGCTGATTTTGTGCATAAAGGGATACTAGAATTCAGTCTCCCAGTTTCTAGCCTGGTGCCCTCACCGCTACACCAAGCTGGTATCATCAAGGTTGCTATTATCTTTTAATATTTCTGTAAAGCAAATTATTTTACCTCCAATCCTCCCCTCTCTACCATCCATTATGTGGGGATAATAATGCTGTCTTATCTGATTGTAAAATTACTGCAATCATATCATAAAACCACTTGTACTTGCAGTTAAATAAAAGCTAAATGTTATTAGCTGAAACAATGTAAATGCTCAAATAAATTCTTTTGATTTGAATTCGTGCCACATAATACGTATTTTCTTCTAACGTGATTTAAGGAGGAAAATTGCATGGCAATAGCCATTCTTAGATTGTCAAAGAACGTGCCAAAGCATTAAGAAGTTAGCATCTTTTTGTGTGTGTGGTATGTATAAATAAAATGAAATCTTGACACTCCTATAAGATTAAGCTTTCAAAAATATTGTATCAACATTACTATTCAAATCAAAATCAAACCCTTTTAGATGTCTATGGAGATTCTCAAATCATCCAAGTCATGATAGCCTCAAAGGTATTTTTCCCACGCAAAGGACAAAACACCAGGACACAAACGGTGTAATGTGGTATATGCAGTGCAAGACCTGTACATTGGGGAAACAAAACAACCACTTCACAAACTCATGGCACAATGCAGGAGAACAAACTCATCAGGACAGGATTCAGCAGTCCATCTGCATGAGCAGCCCTCCTTCAACAAAGGGGGAGGGATACAACACCACCTATCTTCTGTTTCCAACTGTTGTGGCCCTGCCCTCTGAGCCTATCCCATCGGAGGAAGAAAGCTCCGAGCATGAGGAAGAGGAGTCAGCCAGGCCTCCCTCTCCAGGCCCCTCCCCTCTGGCACTGTCTCAGGTGCCGGCCGAGGGAGAGGAGATTAGCAGGGAGACAGGTGTCTCGGATGAGAGTGAAGGAGAGACATCATTCCTGGACGCACGCCTCCGAAGGCGTGATAAACGATTGCAGCAGCTCAGGAGGCGTGCTAGGGATTAGAACTGACTCACTGGACCACACCCCAGAGACTATATAATAGAGGGTGGTGGCCAGTGATCCCTGTGACGAACAAAAATAAACCTTGGATAGTCACTAGAGCATCGTCCGAAACTGCTGAGAGGAATATTTATTTTTGTTGGACTCTTGTACGCTGAGTATATTATCTTTCTGTTTCTGTGGAAATAAAAGCACTTGGCAGACGGTGTGTATATCGCTGCCAAGTTGGAGATAAAGATCTGGGTGTGTGCCAAGTGCTTCCTTAACCTTCAGCTGGCTGTGTTTGTGTGTGTGTGTGGACGGGGACAGATCACCAACGCAGTCCTTTCAACAGTCCCAAGAAGGTTCCACACACCTGTTTACACCAGGGGTGGGCTTCAGATCCTTTAGCAATGGGTTCGCTGCCCTGTTGATGAGTGGGCGTGGCTATGGTGGGAGTGGCCTTGTCAGCCGACTGCACCATAATGGAGGGGGGGATTTTTCGCCCTCCCCAGGCTCCAGAGGCTTTCCTAGCGCCTACGGGAGGGTGAAAACAGCTTCCCCCGGGGTCCAGAGGCCCTCCGGAAGCCAGAAACAGGCCTGTTTCTGGACTTCCAGAACCTCCGGTAGGCCCGTTTTTTGCCCTCCCAGACTCTCTACATGGCCCGTGCACTTATCTGGAATGATGAACCCCAGGGGTGGCATTTGGGGGTTCACCGAATCCTGGTGATCCTTGGCTAGAGGATCACCCAAACCCTGCCGAACCCCCAGGAGCCCACCCCTGGTTTACACTCTGATTCAAGTGACTCTGAGGATACAGATCAGTGGTGGGTTTCAAATTTTTTTACTACCGGTTCTGTGGGTGTGGCTGGGTGGGCATGGCATGGCTTGGTGGGCGTGGCTTGGTGGGCATGGCAGGGGAAGGATACTGCAAAATTCCCATTTCCTCCTGATCAGCTGGGACTTGGGAGGCAGAGAATAGATAGCGGTGGGGCCAGTCAGAATTTTTACTACCAGTTCTCCGAACTACTCAAAATTTTCGCTACCGTTCTCCAGAACTGGTCAGAACCTGCTGAAACCCACCTCTGATACAGATAACCTCCCCATGAGGCCTCAACCAGTCTCAGAGGGCTAAGGACGAAACCTCGGAGTGCAAACAACCAGATGGCTGCAAAGAATATAAATCCTTCCATTCCCCAGCAGTCAGTTGGAACTGAAAAAGGGTTCTTGGATGAGAAACAAAACATTTTCAAAGGAAAACAAGAAGAAGAAGAAGAAGAAGAAAGTCCAGTCACCTTTTGGAAAAAAATACCTTTGGGATAATCCTTTTAAATTTCTTCCAGGCAGAAGAATATGGAAGATGTTGGGAGAAATATCCCTCTGGTTCAGTTCCAAGCCGGGAGAAAGGCACTGGAGACAAAATGGAGGATGGAGGCTGATTAGAAAGAGGGTCCATTTATTGATGAATGGAACCAGAACAGAAACAAATGGCCTATTGGGATCCCCATCTCAAAACAACTTACCTTATGTAATATCACACAATCATGACCTATGATTTTACTTCAGCAGTCTCTATTAACTCTGTCACAAGCAGATTGGGAAGTATGCAAATGGCATTCATGGGGTTCCTGCAATGGTCATAAATAGAATAGAATAGAATAGAATAGAATAGAATAGAATAGAATAGAATAGAATAGAATAGAATAGAATAGAATAACAGAGTTGGAAGGGACCTTGGAGGTCTTCTAGTCCAACCCCCTGCCCAGGCAGGAAATCCTACCCCACGTCAGACAAATGGTTATCCAACATCTTCTTAAAAATTTCCAATGTTGGAGCATTCACAACTTTTGGAGGCAAGTTGTTCCACTGATTAATTGTTCTGACTGTCAGGAAATTTCTCCTTAGTTCTAGAGATTGCTTCTCTCCTTGATTAGTTTCCACCCATTGCTTCTTGTCCTACCCTCAAGTGCTTTGGAGAATAGCTTGACTCCCTCTTCTTTGTGGCAGCCCCTGAGATATTGGAACACTGCTATGATGTCTCCCCTTTAATTATGTTTTCATTAAATTAGACATACCCAGTTCCTGCAACCATTCTTCATATGTTTTAGCCTACAGTGACCAGTCCCCTAATCATCTTTGTTGCTCTTCTCTGCACTCTTTCTAGAGACTCCACATCTTTTTTACACTGTGGCAACCAAAATTAGATGCAGTATTCCAAGTGTGGCCTTACCAAGGCATTATAAAGTGGTATTAACACTTCACGTGATCTTGATTCTATCCCTCTGTTTATGCAGCCCAGAACTGTGTTGGCTTTTTTGGCAGCTGCTGCACAAGCATGTGCAGCCAGAATCTGGAAGAATCGTTTCAGGAACCAAAAAACTGGAATAACTTGATTTGTTGTGGGAGTGAGGAAGGGGAGAGTCGAGCCCTATTATTGGCTTCCAGTGGAAATTGCTCTTAACCTAATGGCCTTGGGCATCTCACGCTTGATATAATTACATTAAATAAACAAATCGGGAACATTTCTTTTGTTTTTTAGTGTTATGAGTTTAATTGTATTTTAATTATGTTTTTATCGAGTTATAATCACGGTTTTTATTTTGCCCATTGCCGCCTTGCGTAACTGTCGGTGGATTAAAAAGAAAAGGCCGAAAATCCAATCAGTAAATAAACCAAAACATTCCACAGGAAGGGAAAGAGAGGGGAAAAAATGAAGACCAGGGTGTTAAAAAGCTATTTCTTTATATTAAAAAAAAATTAACAAGCCCCACTTTTAATTTCTCCTCAAAACTTTTAAAACACCAGATTGCATTAACTAATAACCTTCTTTTTTTAAAAAAAAATTTAAAAAAGAAAAAGAAGGTGGGGGAAAAGCCACCATCTGGCTTCTTGGTGAGAGTAGTCTAATTCCATTAGGACTTTAATAAATGTACTTTTCCATAGAAGCGTTTTGCAGGGATATCCTGGGCAACAGCGAGAGATGCTTACAGGATTAGAATATACTGCAGCAGCAACCGAGGCTCTGATGGTGTTTACTTGGAGAGGTATTTAAACTTGAAAGTCAGGAGATTCCTCTGAAGGTTAGGAGATGTTTTCCATCAATCTGTTTGCTCTCTGTGCAAGTTTTAGGAGCAGTGGTGGGTTGCCCCTGGTTTGGACCGGTTCGCAAGAACTGGTAGTAAAACTGGCAGGAGGCCCCGCCCATCGCCCCAAATGACACCATCGGCGATCTGCCCATGTGCATGCACAATCCCGTTGCGAACTGTAAGTAGAACCCATTCCTGTTTAGGAGCCCTCACTGGGGAATTGAAAAGAAATGGAAGTGGGAAGAAGTAGGAAGTGGCCTGGAGACTAAAACATATGAAGAACGGTTGTGAGAATTGGGTATGGTTAGTCCAGAGGCAGAGCGCCAAAGAATTGAGGCCTTTGAACTCTGGTGCTGGAGAAGACTCCTGCAAGTCCCTTGGACTGCAAGGTGATCAAACCAGTCAGTCCTAGAGGAGATCAACCCTGACTGCTCTTTAGAAGGCCAGATCCTGAAGATGAAACTCAAATACTAATGAGAAGGAAGGACTCACTGGAGAAGAGCCTATTGCTGGGAACGATTGAGGGCAAAAGAAGAAGGGGACAGCAGAGAATGAGATGGATGGAGTCACTGAAGTAGTAAGCGTGAGCTTAAATGGACTCCGGGGGATGGTAGAGGACAGGAAGGCCTGGAGGAACGTTGTCCATGGGGTCGTGATGGGTCGGACATGACTTCGTGACTAACAACAACAACAACAGAATCCAGAGAAAATAAGAACTAGGTGTGACCTGACAGCAGTCTTCCAGCATTTGAGGGGCTGCTAGAAAGAAAAGGGGTCAACTTATTTTCCAAAGCACCAGAAGGCCGGACAAGAAACAATGGATGGAAACTAATCAAGGAGAGAAGCAACCTGGAATTGAGGAGAAACTTCCTAACAGTCAGGACAATGAATCAGTGGAAAGGCTTGCCTTCAGAAATTGTAGGTGCTTCATCACTGGAGGTTTTTAAGAAGAGACTGGACAGCCACTTGTTTTAAGGCAGGGGTGTCAAACTCAAGGCCCAGGAGCCGGATTCGGCCCGTGGGATGCTTAGATCTGGCCTGTGGGGTCACCCTGGAAACAGCAAAGGACCAACCCACGGTGCCTCTGCCAGCGAAAACGGAGCTCACAAGGGCCACGGGTGGCCCTCCTGAGCTCTGTTTTCACTGTCAGAGGGTTGCAAGAGGCAGTCGCAGGTGAAAACGGAGCTCAGGAGCCCATTTTCTCTGGCAGAGCATTCAGGCCACCATAGGCGGCCCCGACATGAGTGACGTTGAGCTGGCCACGCCCACCCTGGCCATCCCCCCCCCCAGGTCAAACACAACCTTGATGTGGACCTCAATGAAAAGACACCCCTCTCTTAAGCAGGGGGTGAGACTAGAAGACCTCCAAGGTCCCTCACAGCTTTATTCTGCTTTATTTTGATTGATTGATTGATTGAATTTCACCCACATCGCCCTTCCTTACACCTTTGCTAAATTTCGGGAAGAATTTGCTGTAGATTTAAAACAGTGGGATGGCGGGGAGGAAATCTATTCGGCTTTTTGACCCTGAAAGTCCAGCTTACCTTCTCTCTGTGTCTTAATTGTTTATTTTAGAATCAATGCACGTTAATCTTTACAGAGCCTGATCAGATAGAAATAGTCCTATAGCTCTGCAAGTTTACACTCCAAGGTTATATAGGCTGACCCCCTCTGTTCACCCCCATCTCCTGAATCCTCATCAGAGAAGAATCCATAACACCTCCTAATGGCCATATATATATATGGACTCCAGGGCTAATTTAGACCTTCATTTTTTTCAAGTCTTCCTGAGTATCAATGTCATTGGTTTGAAAGTCAAAGGGCAGAGTAGAAAAAAATGCATCAGCATGGCTGGCTGGGGGAATTCTGGAAGTTGAAGAAGAAATGTCCATCTGGGTTCAGTTCCAAGTGGGGAAAAGGACACTGGAAACATGGTGGTTGCTTGGAATGATGGTTTTTAATGATGGACAGGATCACATGCCTTGATGATGTTGGGTGAAGAAAAAAAAGGGAAGAGATGCTGAGAGTGCCTGAGTTTTATAACCTCTCTGGGCTTTTGAATTTGAGCTTGTATTCTGATTGGTTGTCAGACTCCCATGGGGCCATGCAGGGGCAACTCTATAGGCTGTGTTTTTGAGTCCTGAGCTTGGTTGAGCCTTTCTGGGTGATGTAATCTTCCCAGGTGCCATGTGGTGAGATGGATAGAGGGCTAATCCTATCATATCCTGAGGGCCATGTCTTAATCCAGGGGTGGGCAACTATGGCCCTTTTATGACTTGTGGACTTCAACTCCTAGAATTCCTGAGCCAGCCATGAAGATATAGCTCGATCGAGTGTACCCAGAGTCCCCGTCCTTTCATTTTTGTATTTGTATTTTGCTTCTGAATAGCTTTAATGACTTGTGAAATTGTTGAATTCACATCTCTTTTCCTGGAAAACAACACCTGGTGGGAGTCCGTTTCTCGAAGCCATTTCATTAAATTCCCTGTGAGAGAAGCCTAGTGAGGCCTATATTTAGAGAGGAGACTTCGGAAGCCTGACAGCAAGAGCCATCACATCTCGGCATGACGGCCTAATATTACATCTTACAAATGAATTACTGGGTACAGATTTCACGCTCATAAAATCTTTTTGGTACTTAACAACTCCCTTGACACTCAACCTTCCCCCAGTAATCTTGATGGAAGGATAATCGTAAAGAGATGTTCAGGCCCCTTTGACTGTCCGCTTAGTGCCGGATGTTCGTTCCGACATGACGGAAGTAGCTAAGTGCATCTCGGTTTATCGTAATTTTGCTTATCTCAGATACCTCGCTGGTGTTTAGAATCAGGAGAGCAGGTTCCTTCCCATGCTCTGCTATTTTTTTTTTTTTTAAAAATCATTGGCAACCTTCAGTCTCAAAAGACTATGGTATCGTGCTCTGGAAAGAGGTCCTAAAACAGCATCTAGTGTGATTAAAAAGGCCAATTCAAGAGTGGCAATCCCTTCCACACTGAGGGCAGATACATTCTGTCCCCTGCCCAGCCCCCAGATTTCGCTGGTTCCGGGACTGCCTCTTTGCCTCGGCCTGCCGAACAAGTTTCTCTTCGAATTGGAGAAGGCCATGCTGCGTCTTTAGCCTCCAAGCTGAACGATCGGAGGTCAAGGTTTCCCAGTCATTAATATCCATTCCCAGGGCCTTTAGATCCCTCTTGCAGATATCCTTATATCGCAGCTGTGGTCTCCCTCTAAGATGCTTTCCCTGCACTAGTTCTCCATACAGGAGATCTTTCGGAATCTGACCATCAGACATTCTCACGACATGCCCCAACCAGCGTAGACGTCGCTGTTTCAATAGTGTATACATGCTAGAAATTCCAGCACGTTCCAAGACTGCGCTATTTGGACCTTTGTCATGCCAGGTAATGCCAAGGATACAACGGAGACAGCGCATATGAAAGGTGTTCAACTTTCGCTCTGCCGTTCGTAGAGGGTCCAAGACTCACTGCAATACAAGAGTATGTATATTTATTTATTAAATGCATAGGTCGTCTATCTCACTGTTGAGTCACTCAACGTTGAGTCGCCATGGGAGAATAGGCCGCAATAGAAATCTAAATAAATAAATAAATAAATACTAACCCTTTTGAATGATGTGCAAATTTCATTTATCTCTATGAGTCTTTTGATGGCTGAGTTGTCTGACTGTCCAAGCTTATAGGAATTCTCTAGTATTTTTGATGTAAAATGCATATGTTCTTACACAGCTCCTCTTATGGGAGGTTGGATTGCTACTTTGGTAGGGGAACACTCGGTTTGTGTGTGTGTGTGTGTATGTGTGTGTGTGTCTTTTGATAGACATACATTTCTAATTTGCTGTTGTTTCCTCTGCTAATGAGAATGCCCGGGAATGGTAGTATGTTGTTTTTTTTCTTCTTCCCCTGTGATTTTTTTTTCCTTTGAAGATGTTGTTGATTGTTTCAGAAGACTAGCAGAGCAAATCCATAAACACCAATTAGCACTCAGAAGACACAATGAAAACACCTTGATCTCACAAGACATGAACAGACTCAACCGTAGTTTCAACTGGGAATGTGAGCATCAGAAACCAAGCCAAATCCAAAAATGTTGGGGACTTTCTGGAAGATTGGCATTCAGACCAATCAGCTATCAACGAACACATAGAGATAAACCACATTTACACACCATTGAAAAGAGACACCAAAAAAGCTAGGAAACTAATGAGAGACAAAAGACCACTTCCGTACCATCCGTGCTCTCGGTTTAATTAACCTTTACTTAACTATTGTTAATTTTAATGCTTTTATATATATGCTTTTATGACATTGTAAGCTGCCCAGAGTCACTCTGCATAGTGAGATGAGGAAGGAAGGAAGGAAGGAAGGAAGGAAGGAAGGAAGGAAGGGAGGGAGGGAGGGAGGGAGGGAGGGAGGGAGGGAGGGAGGGAGGAAGGCTGCACAAACATCCTCAAACATTTTTCAGTGGATCAGAAAAAGGGGACATTGTAGGAGATGACCAGGCTGAGCCTGAAGGCAGGGCCAAATGTATCATTAGTCTGGAGTCCCTACACCTCTAAAACAGTAGTGGGTTTCAAAATCCAGCATTACCGGTTCGCTATGTGTACCACGTGGGTGCGCTTGCTTGCTTTGCGAGCACACGGTGCTTCTGCGCAGATCATTTTTAATGACATCTGGGCAATGGTGGAGCCTCCCGCCGCTGCCACTACCGGTTGGCCTGAACTGGGACGAACCAGGAAGAACCCACCACTGCTCTAAAAAAGACTCAAGTCCAGCCTTTCTTGAAGTCCATAGATTCTTATCAGGTGCCAATTTGCAATGGCCATTAACCGATCATATACTTGTGTACAGATAGCATGGAATAAACTCAGAGTGTTTTTTAAACTTTATGCTGGCTCCCAGTTTCTTGCTCCTGACAGATGCATTCATCTTGAAATAAAATAAAGCAATTTTTTTTTTAAAAAAAAAGTCTTTCTGTACCCAGGTGTTGATCTATTTCTCTGCTTTTCTTTGATATCAAATTAATATAAGTGCCTGTGAGTGTGCATTCATGCATATTCATCACACACAGAAAATATTATTTTTATGTAACGTTCTGAATGCTGTGCTTCTTCCAGAGAATGAAAACCGGTTGAGAAAATCATGTGTTATATCTGACTTGTGACCAGTATTGTTGGAAAAGAGATGATGGGTGCAGGTTTTAGCAATGTTTACAATAGACTGTCAGAATTCAGCTGGCGGGAAAATTTACTGGGCCTAAAATTCTACAGTGACACAGGAATCTTACCTCCTGACCTTGAACCAGGACATCTCTCCTTTTTGCATTTTAGCAAAGAAATAACATCAGATCTCAAACATTAAGTCAAAGGAGACTCCCAAATATATTTTCTCAATCACTTTCCCTGAATAAAGAAAATCAGAAAGGTTTTCCTTTGTAAGACCACACTTGGAATAATGCATCCAGTTTTGATCTCCACGATGTAAAAAAGATGTGGAGACTCCAGAAAGAGTGCAGAGAAGAGCAACAAAGGTGATTGGAGGGCTGGAGGCTAAAACGTATTAAGAACCGCCACAGGAATTGGGTATGTCTAGTTTTACGAAAAGAAGGACTAGGGGAGACATGATAGCAGACTTCCAATATTGGAGGGGCTGCCACAAAGAAGAGGGGGACAACCTATTCTTCAAAGTACCTGTTGTGACCCAGGCCCAAGTAAGTAGTAAGAAAATCAGTCCGTGAAAAAACAAACAAACTTTATTCGAACAGCGGAGAATTACTTCTTTCCCAGCATCGTTCAACTAAATTAAAGCAAATTCCTCCCAACACAAATTCCTCAATCCTATTGCAAACCTTGGTCCAGTGGTGGGTTCCTCCCGGTTCGGCTCGGTTCTCCCGAGCCGGTAGCGGTGATGATATGACCTCACCGAACTGGTTCTGCCCCCCCCCGCCCCCACCCACCCCCACCCCCCGGGTTATTCTTACCTTTTATTTCGCCCCACTCCCAATCTATTGCTGCCTCCTGAGTCCCAGCTGATGGCTAGAGGGGAAAAAACTATTTAAACTCTTGCCATGGGGCTTCAAAGGGACACCCTACAGCTGATCAGTGTTAAAAGAAAACAAATGAGTAAACCAGTGCCTGCAAAAATACATGAGTAGATCAGTGCCTGCAAAAATAAATGGGTAGATCGGTACAGCTCTGCAAGCAGTTAAAAGCCTGGTAGATCAGGACCTCTGCTAAATCCTAAATAATTGTCACATGACCATCAAGCCACGCCCACAAAATAAGCCACGTCCACAGAAGCGGTAGTAAAAAAATTTAGAACCCACCCCTGCCTTGGTCCAATTAGGCAAACTGCCAAAGGCCTTTCTTGGCAAACGTTCAGAAGTCCCAGGTACAAAAATAAATACAAGACGTAGATGAAGAAGAAGACAAAGCTACCAACGTTGTTTTCCAGCAAAGCCCAAACGCCGTTGCTGGTCTGTTTTAAGCCTTATGGGAGGGGCCAATCATCTCTTGGCCCTACTCCCGAGTTGTCCTCTTTGCTTGAGCTGCTCTTCTCATGCATGAATTAGGAACAAGCTCCTCCTGTTCCTCTGCCTCACTCCTATCAGTCTCTGGAGGCTCTGGAGTCCTCACCTCACTCCCCGATGGCCCTGGCCCTATCTCTGCCTCTGATGCAGAGCCCTCATCCGGGCCTTCCCCAGCCTCCAGGATTGGCTCATGTTCTTCCTCAGCCTCATCACTGTCCGACTCCGCTGCCAGCTCCGCAGGCTGCTGGCGGACCACAACAGCACCTGAGGGCAAGATAATGGGTGGAAACTAATCAAGGAGAGAAGCAACTTAGAACTAAAGAGAAATTTCTGACAGGACAATTAGTCAGTGGAACGGCTTGCCTCTAGAACAGTGTTGGCGAACCTTTTCAGCACCGAGTGCTGAAATGGGCGCGCGTGTGTGTGCGCACGTGCCGGAAACTGGAAGAGCAACTGGCCAGTGCACATGTGCATGCCGGGAAGATGATCTTCCGGTTTCCAGCTCATGCATGCACACCGTCCACCTGGTCTTCCAATTTCTGGCACACATGCGTGTGCGAAGACCAGCAGGCCGGTGCGGATCCATGTGCCGGAAACCGGAAGATCATCTTCCTGGCACGTGCATGCACACCAATTTCCAGTGTTGGAGTATCCACAAATTCTAGAAGGGACGAGTGGGATAGGTTCATCATCACGGCTCTAGAAGTTGTGGATACTCCAACACTGGAAATTTTTAAGAAGAGATTGGACAACCTTTTGTCTGAAAGGGTTTCCTGCCTGAGCATGGCTTTGGACTAGAACAATGGTCAGCAACCTTAAACATACAAAGAGCCACAAAGGTCCTAACCGGAAGCTCCCCATTCAATTCTGGAGCCAACTGGAAGTTCAGTTCCCCCACCATAGAGTTTCCTCCTAGCATGGTTTCCTTTTTTCTCTGCTGACCGGAAGTCCAGTTCCCCCACCATAGAGACCTCCAAGGTCCCTTCCAACTCTGCTAGTGTAACCCTTAATCAAAACACCAGTTTTGGGAAGCTTCTGGAACATCTTTATTATTCCAATTGCCTTGCTTATGATCCCTGAGGCTGCACTTACATCACTTGTGGGCACAAAGGGACTCGTGACTGATGACGCATTTGACCCTTCCTTCCTTCAGCCTGGTCATGTCCTGCATCAATGGTTGTTAAACCAATGGTTTTAAGTCGAGAACCACCTGTACAGATCTCGGCATCAGGAGCTTTTCCTGGATTTTAAAAGAACTTCAGGCAATTGCAACATCATTTCTGGTTCTGCAGCAATGGGAAAGAGTTGCAAACTAACTATCCCCATGGTTCCCTTTTATGTGTCCGAACACTGATTCTCCCTTTTCTCAGTCATTCCACCAGTGGTGAAATGTAAAATTTGTTACTATCAGTTCTGTGGCCGTGGTTGGGGGGGGGGGGGTAATATGACTGAGTGGGCATGGCCAACTTTTTTTTTTTTAACTTTTAAAACTATTTTTCGGCTGAAGAGGATGTAAAAAATATAAAAAATATAAAAGAGCCTTGGTAGTACAGAGGTTTAAGGCACCCTGTTATTAAGCTGGTTATTAAGACCAGCTGCCTGCAATTACTGCAGGGTTCGAATCTCCCCAGGCTCAAGGTTGACTCAGCCTTCCATCCTTTCTAAGGTAGGTAAATTGAGGACCCAGTTGTGGGGGCAATAAGCTGACTTTGTATAAATATACAAAAGGATGAAGGCTATTGCTGAGCACATTGTAAGCCGCCCTGAGTCTTCGGAGAAGGGCGGCATATAAATCAAATTTTAAAAAAATAAAAAAAAATATGCTTTTAAAACCTCTGACGATCCCAGCTGAGCTACCTGATTGGCAGAGGTTTTCTTTCTTTTTTTTTTTTTAAGCCTCTGATGATCCCAGATGAGCCGCGCGATCATCAGCGTGATCATCAGAGGCTTTTTTTTTTTTACTTTTAAAAGCATTTTTTTGGCGAAAGAGGTTGTAGAAAAAATGCTTTTAAATTTTTTTTAAAAAGCCTCTGATGATTGCGCGGCTCAGCTGGGCAATGGGGTGGGGGAAGGAATTTTTGCTACCGGTTCTCCGAACCACCCGCCTCCATTGCTACCGGATTGGGGGATCCAGTCTGAACCGGGAGCATTTCACCCCTGCATTCCACCCTGTTTAGATTCGGAGTTGACCACCACAATGCTAGATCCCTTTGACTTCAAAGGTAGGGAACCTCCTTTATAAAGTGTTTTTGTTAGATTCTACCTTAATTAAAAGGAAATATCATCTTGGAAAGGAAAAAAAAATCTTCTAAGATCTCTCTCTCTCTCTCTCTTTTGACTGATTGATTTTTCCAAGCATCAGTACAGTTCCAGTGATTCTGAAGTGTACTTGTCAAATAGTTGATCTCGTACTATTAATTTTAATAACACACACTCGGAGGTGAAAAATGGAAATATTGCTGCTATATGCAGAGTGTGCAAGCAAGGTTCAAAAAAAAGAAAGAAAGAAAGAAAGAAAGAAAAAGAAACCACCAGGCACTGCACATTTATTAAGATTACAATAATTTAATGCCTGACATCCATCACTTATTTTAAGCAACTCATAATCAAAATTAGTATTAATTACAAAAGAGTCTAATTCATGCTTTGTTGGCATAATTCCTGGAGCTAGTTCGATGCACAACGTTTGGCCAAATGTTGACTTGCAGCTCCCCCACCCTAAAAGTGAAAAACTGTATAATTTGAATTTTGTAGGATACTGGAACTTCAATTTACCATAATTCTGGGCCTGAAGCCACCTGAGAATCGATAAAGGAGAATATCTGTAGCTCAGGGTTGAAATGAGGGGTCCTTGGTGCTCTCTGAGCTTGGTTGCTTTTCTTGCAGACGTTTTATTACCCAAACTAGGTAAAATCATCAGTGCAAACCAAGCTCTGAGAGCATCAAGGACCCCACCCCCTCACTGTTGTGGCCAGTACGCGCCCTGTGCAGCTAGTAGCTGATTCTGACAGCGAGGAGGCTGGTGTGGTGCTGCGCCAGCAGCCTGTGCAGCTGGCACTCGAGTCAGACAATGAGGAGGCTGGAGAAGATGTGGTGCCAAAGGCGGGGATTCAGCCAGGGCCTTCAGAACCTCCAGAAGCTCCCATAAGTGAAGAGGAAGAAGAGGAGGAGCCTCTTCTCAATACATGGGCGCGCAGAGCTGCCAAAAGGCAGGAATGGCTCCTCAGGAGGAGGTCTCCTCGAGAGTAAGGCTTGGGGATAACTGGCCACTCCCCTAGCCTATTTAAGGAAAGACAACGACTGAGGCAATTTGCAGGAAACAACTTCGTTCATATTCCTTTGCGTCTTGATTCCAGAAACGTCTGATCAGCTCTTGCTTCTTTCTTGTCAGTTTTCCTGCAAATTGCTTCTGGGCATTCTGCCAACCACAGTAAGATTACGGTTATCTGAAATACTGTGCTTCAGAATTGAGTTATTATTCTTTGGATTCTTGTCAGCTGTTAATGAAGTTAAATTAACAGCCCTTGTTCAGAAAAGACGGATTTAAACTGTACTTGTGTTCGAACAACTACTAAGACAAACTCATTAGTAGTCCTTAATTAGTAAACTAAGGTTTGTACGGACTTTGCGTGTGCTGCGTTCTTTGGGGTCCGTAGCTGGGGCAGAACACTTCCATTTGAGACTGTACAGCTTATAACTCTATGACCAGTGGTGGGATCCTCCCAGTTTAACAACCGGTTCGGTGATCACGCACTTCGCTGTGTGCGTGTGCAGTTTGAAGAAATCTTCACTTCCGGGTTTCTTCAGAGGAGTAACACAGCTGATTCGTGCAGCAATCGGCTCTGCCACACGAATCAGCTGAGGAGATAAAGGTAGGAAAATAATGCAGGTGGGTGGGTGGGCCCATCTGATCATCGGGATGAACCGGTGATCGTCGGAGCTACCGGTTCACCCGAACCGGTCCGAACCAGTAGAATCCCACCACTGCCTATGACTAACTTGGCAAGGCTTGATCCTTGGTTGGCGAAGCTTGATCTCACCTTCATCAAGGATAGACTTTACAAGCCAGTAACCAACATCTGGTGTTTCCTGAAGTAGGTAGACAGCCAGGTTTAGAACATGAAATAACTGAGTTGGAAGGGACCTTAGAGGTCTTCTAGTCCAACCCTCTATTCAAGCAGAAGACCCTAAACCATTCCAGATAAATAGCTGTCCAGACTCTTCTTGAAAGCCTTGAGTGATGGAGCACCCACAACTTCTGAAGGCAAGGCATTCCATTGATTAATTGTTTTCACAGTCACGAAATTTCTCCTAAATTCTAGATTGGATCTCTCTTTAACGATCTTCCACCTGTTACTTCTTGTCCTGTCCTCAGGTACTTTGGAGAATAAGTTGACCCTTCTTCTCTATGATAGCCATCAAGTACTAGAAGAAAACTTATCACATCACCCGTGGCCCTTCTCTTCATCAGACAGTACATATCTAGAACCTTTTTTTTTTAATTTTTAATTTTTTTAAAAATTTGATTTATATGCCGCCCTTCTCCGAAGACTCAGGGCGGCTTACAATGTGCTCAGCAATAGCCTTCATCCTTTTATATATTTATACAAAGTCAGCTTATTGCCCCCACAACTGGGTCCTCAATTTACCTACCTTAGAAAGGATGGAAGGCTGAGTCAACCTTGAGCCTTGGCGAGATTCGAACCCTGCAGTAATTGCAGGCAGCTGGTCTTAATAACCAGCTTAATAACAGGGTGCCTTAAACCCCTGTACTACCAAGGCTCTTTTTCTTTGAAGACGTTTCGCTTCTCATCCAAGAAGCTTCTTCAGCTCTGTTTCTTGGATGAGAAGCGAAACATCTTCAAAGAAAAACCAGAAAGTCCAGTTGCCTCTTGGAAAAGCATCCTTGGGCCCTCCAGGTAGCTTTCTAAAAAAAACCCTCCATACTGAAGATTCATTTTGGGTAACCAAGAGGAAAATGTAGCCCTTTGAAATCTTCCACAGATCGCCACCCGTTTGCTGCCTGCACATGCTCAGTGACCACCAAACATGGCGCTTCACGTGGAAAAAGAAGACTTCACTAGGTAAGTAGAACAGCAAGGGAGGAACAGCTGTGCCGCGCGATTTAGCTTCGCTAAATATAAACCGCGGCACAGCTGATCATCGGAAATACTAGTTCAGACTAACCGGTAGCTTTTTTTTTACTACTGGTTCGCCCGAATCGGAGCGAACCGGTAGCATTTCACCACCGGTATACAGGTAGTCCTGGAGTTACAACAGTACATTTAGTGACCGTTTGAAGTTACAACGGCACTGAAAAAAGCGATATATGAACATTTTTTCCCACTCACGATCACTGGCTCATATTTATCATAGTTGCAGTGTCCCTGGGCCATCTGATTTCATTTGTAACCTTCTGACAAGCAAATGACTTTGGGAATCCAGATCCACTTTACAAACATGTTACTAACTGAACAACTGGAGCGATTCACTTAACAACCATGGCAAGAAAGATCATAAAACGAGGCAAAATTCACATAACAACTGCCTCACTTATCCATAGAAATTTTGGACTCCGTTATAAGAATAAGAATAACTTGATTGTCACTTTGAATGCACACTAATCGGCACACATTAAAATGAAATTTCATTGCATAAAAGCTCTCAAAGGGTCACCACCTCCAATAATACCCTACATAACCATGACATAATAAATACCATATTTTTTGGAGTGTAAGACACTCTGGACTATAAAGCGCACCTACTTTTTTGGGGGAGGAAAACAAGAAAAAAAAATCTGCCTCCCAGCAATTTGCCTCCTTGCAGCAAACAGCAAACAGCCTGTTTCAGTTTCATTGTCAGCACAGTCTGATTAGCACAAGAAAAAAAATCTGCCTCTGCCTCCCAGCAATTTGCCTCCTTGCAGCAAATGGGGTGCTCGGCAATAGGCAATAGCAATCCCTGCAGCCTGAAACAGCTGATAGTCAGGAGGCCGATCCAACTGACAATCAGCTGCTTGTGCTAAACAGGCTGTGCTGAAGCTGAAACGGGCTGTTTGCTGTTTGCTGCAAGGAGGCAAATTGTTGGGAGGCAGAAGCCAAAGGGTGGGGGCTGGTGGGTGGGTGTATAAGACACACCCAAATTTTCACCCTCTTTTAAAGGGGAAAAAAGTGTTTCTTATACTCTGAAAAATGCGGTAAATAAAGTTGTGGTTGTAAGTCGAGGACTACCTGCATTCATACAAAAGCCCACGAAACAGCTGATGGTCAGGAGGCCAATCCAACTGACAATCAGCTGCTTGTGCTAAACAGGCTATGCTGAAGCTGAAACGGGCTGTTTGCTGTTTGCTGCAAGGAGGCAAATTGTTGGGAGGCAGAGGCCAAAGGGTGGGGGCTTTTAACGGGGAAAAAAGTGTTTCTTATACTCTGAAAAATGCGGTAAATAAAGTTGTGGTTGTAAGTCGAGGACTACCTGCATTCATACAAAAGCCCACGTCATTCTCCTTTCCTCCTGCCAAGCATTTGTCTCCTTTGCAGAATTTCACTGTTGGCAGGCAATCTGTTTCCCCGATTTACGGGGAGAAACAGGAAAGAGAATAGCTCTTACGGCCTCTTGAAGGGCTCAGCAAAGCCTATAATAAAGCCATTTAGAAAATGACAGGTTAGGAGACTGTGTGATCTGGAAAACGATTTGTGTTGACTTTAACCGTCTCGGGCTGTCAGCTGGAAGGATGAAACACATCCCGGGCTTGTGCTACTTGACTGGAAGTCAACCTCAACTGTCCACTTGCTTGGGAAAAAAAAGAGCTGATTCACACCAGGTCTTTCCTGATACACGTGGCTTCAAAAGACTTTTCTGTCTAGGTAGATAGCAGGTTTAAATAAATCAGGAGTAATCAACGAGGACCAGGGAATCTAGTGAAAAGAAGGGCTAGGGGCGAAAGGATAGAAGTCTTCCAATATTTCAGGGACTGCCACGAAAAAAGAGGAGGGGGTCAACCTATTCTCGAAAGCACCTGAAGGCAGGAGAAGAAGCAATGGATGGAAACTAATCAAGGAGAGAAGCAACCTGGAATTAAGGAGAAACTTCCTGATAGTTAGAACAATTAACCAGTGGAACGACTTGGCTCCAGAAGTTGTGAATTCTCCAACACTGGAAAATTTTAACAAGAAATTGGACAACCATTTGTCTGAAATGGTATAGGGCCGTGATGGCACACATAGCCATATCAGAGGGCATGCAAGCTCAGCTCCAGCGCGCATGCATGCACCGGCCAGCTGATTTTAAGGCCTTCTGGGCCCACTGGAAGTAAGGAAGCAGCCTGTTTCCTGCCTCTGGAGGGTCTCGGGGTGGGTGGGGAAGGCCCATTTTTCTTCTCTCTCCTCAGGCTCCAGAGCCTTTCCAGGAGCTTGGGGAGGGTGAAAATGGCCTTCCCCCACCCCTGGAGGCCCTCCGGAGGCAAGAAATGAGCCATTTGGACCAGAAGTTGACAAACAGCTCATTTCCTGCCTTTGGAGGGCCTCTTGGGGGGTGAGGAAGGCCATTTTCACCCTCCCCAAGCTCCTAGAAAGGCTCTGGAGCTTGGAGAGAGAGAAAAACAGGCCATCGTATGCCAGGAGCATAGGGGAGGGGGAACAGGGGGGGGTTGCACATGCATGCGCGGGGGCGGGTGCATGCACGATCTTCTCCCCACATCCTGGCACACGATGGCAAAAAGGTTCGCCATCACTGGTATAGGGTTTCCTGCCTGAGCAGAGGGTTGGACTAGAACAGTGGTCGGCAACCTTAAACACTCAAAGAGCCACAAAGGTCCTAACCGGAAGCCCCCCGTTCAATTTTGGAGCCAACTGGAAGTCTGGTTCCCCCACCATAGAGTCTCCTCCTAGAGCGGCATCCTTTTTCCTCTACCTGTCCTAACCGAAAGCCCTAACAATTGTGGAGTTGACTGGCGACAGGGAGCCGCAGCAGAGGGATGAAAGAGCCACATGCAGCTCCAGAGCCGCGGGTTGCCGACCCCTGAATCCAGAAGGGGTAGATCATGCTCTAGCTTACCTACTCGAGCTCGAGCTTACCAGCCTCAAAAAGGCCCTGCGAGTAAACCCAGATCCAGGACATCTGAAGGTTACTAGATTGGGAAAGGCTGCTTTATATGATAAGAGCCCTGTTGGCATAGTGGTTAGAATGGAGTACTGCAGGCTAACTCTGCCCACAGCCTGGAGTTCGATCACTTTGGAGCTCAAGGTTGACTCAGCCTTCCATCCTTGTGCTTGGTTCCACCCACGTCAAAGCCGTAAATTAATTCTGGAAAGCTCTGTTCAAAAAAATCATCCATTAGCCAAGAATTACTACCAACATTAGCAGAAACACTGTCGTGTCATTAATTGGAATTAATGGATGGATAGTTTTTATTGGAGTTTTGAATGAAGGCGATATTTTCAAAAGTCTTTTTATTTGAAATTTGCTTGCCGGCTGCAAAATGTGATGACACTGCAGCGCCCCATCCCCACCCCTTCTTCTCTTGCACACAATCCTTCCTGATCTGTTTTTCATTAAGGAAAAAGTAGAACCTCCTCAAATGCTTCAGGGCGGTGGGTTGATTTTGGCAAAACATCACCATACAGGTTTAGGTAGTCCTTGACTTACAACAGTTCATTTAGTGACCATTCGAAGGTACAACGGCACTGAAAAAAGTGACTTATGACCATTTTTCACACTTATGACCATTGCAACATTCCCATGGTCTTTCAAAACTCAGCTGGGAAAACGTTACAGATTAACAGAGTTGGAAGGGACCTTGTAGGTCATCTAGTCCAACCTCCCTGCCCAAGCAGGAGATCCTATACCATTTCTGACAGAAGGCAGTCCAGTCTCTTCTTCAAAGCTTCCAATGGTGAAGCTCCCACAATTTCTGAAGGCAACTTCTGTTCCACTGGTTGATTGTTCTCACTGCCAGAAAATTTCTCCTTATTTCCAGGTTGAATCTCTCCTTGATCAATTTCCATCCATTATTCCTTGTCTGGCCTTCAGGTGCTTTGGAAAATAGGTTGACCTCCTCCTCTGTGGCAGCCCCTCAAATGTTGGAAGACTGCTATCACGTCTCCCTTGGTCAGGGGTGGGTTCTAAAATTTTTTACTACCGGTTCTGTGGGCGTGGCTTATTTTGTGGCATGGCTTGATGGTCACGTGACAATTCTTTAGGATTTAGCAGAGGTACTGATCTACCAGGCTTTTAACTCTTGCAGAGCTGTACCGATCTACCCATTTATTTTTGCAGGCACTGATCTACTCATGTATTTTTGCAGGCACTGGTCTACTCATTTGTTTTCTTTTAACACTGATCAGCTGTAGGGCAGCCCTTTGAAGCCCCGCGGCAAGAGTTTAAACAGTTTTTTTCACTCTAGCCATCAGCTGGGACTCAGGAGGCAGCAATAGATTGGGGGTGGGGCCAATTAAAAGGTAAGAATAACATGGGGGTGGGGGGGGCGCGGGGGGCAGGGGGGCAGAACCAGTTCAGTGACGTCATATTGTCACCGCTACTGGATCAGGAGAACCGGGCCAAACTGGGAGGAACCCACCACTGCTCCTGGTCCTTCTTTCACTAGACTAGCCATGCACAGTTCCTGCAACTGTTCATCATTTGTTTTAACCTCCAGTCCCCTAATCATCTTGGTTGCTCTTCTCTGCACTCTTTCTAGAGTCTCAACTTCTTTTTCATAGTGCAGTGACCAAAACTGGATGCAGTACTCTAGGTGTGGTCTTACTAAGGCTTTATAGAGTGGTATTAGTTCCTCACTTGATCTTGATTGTATCCCTCTGTTAATGCAATTTAGGATTGCATTGCCTTTTTTGGGTGCTGTCGCACACTGCTGGCTCGTATTTAGCTGGTTGTCCACTAAGACTCCAAGATCCCTCTCAGAGTCACTGCCATTAAGCCTGGTTTCACCCAGTCTATATGTGTATGTTTGGTTTTTCTTGCCTAAGTGTAGGACTTTACTTTTCTCTGATCTTTGGATCAAATGGTTGAGATCTTTACAAGTTTATTGAATTTTCGAGGATTTCAGAGATTTGCACCAAACTTGTGAATTTTCGTGAAGGAATGCTAAAATCTTGTGAACCGGGGGTTAGGAATGCTGAAAGTACACACAATGTTAAGAGTGTGATTAAAAAAAAAAAAAGGAAATGTATAGGTGGAAAAAGCACGGACACCATTGTGTCAATTCACATTCTGATGCTTTAGCAATAGCAGTAGCACTTAGAATTATATACCGCTTCACGGTGTTTTCCAGCCCTCTCTAAGCAGTTTACAGAGTCAGCCTATTGCCCTCAACAATCTGGGTCCTCGTTTTACCCACCTCGAAATAATAGAAAGCTGAGTCAACCTGGAGCCTGGTGAGATTCGATCTGCCAAACTGCTGGCAGCTGGTGATCAGCAGAAGTAGCCTGCAATACTGCACTCTAACCACTGTGCCAGTGCAGCTCTTTAGAAATACATCAGGTTGTTTTATTATTAAACAAGCCCCTGGTCCTTTAGCTATGCGTTGTCCAAACTGATCAGCAGGTAAAGATAAAGTTTTCTCCTGTCCGATTGTGTCCGATTCTTGGAGGGCGATGCTCATCTTTGTTTCATAGCCAAGGGGGCCAGCATTGATGCTTCCATGAGCATGTGGCCGGCATGATTACATGCCAAGGTGCAGAGAATGCTGTCACCTTCCCACCAAAGTGTTATCTATTTACCTACTTGCATTTGCATGCTTTCAAATGGCTAGGTTGACAAGAACTGGGGCAAGAATTGGTAGCCTACCTGACCCGCAATATTTTGGTTTCAAAATGCCAACCTTCCAGTTGACAAGTCTAGTATCTTAACCACTAGGCCATCACTTCCCCAAAAAACTTCAGACAAGATTTTGTTCCAGTTAAAACCAGGACATGCTGAGAATGACAACTTCTGGCGCCCTTAACACTGGTTTCCTCTCAGTGCTTGGCAGTATTTATCATACCTCCTTGGCTTCAGAATCTTGGCTAATTTAAACTTAAATAATTGGCCAGATTTGTTTCTTTTTATTTATTTATTTTTATTTTATTAATCATATTTCTATGCTGCCCCCTCTCCGAGGACTCTGGGCGGCTTACAACAATCAACAGTATACTAATTAGCGTATTGCCCCAAACAGTCTGGGTCCTCATTTTATCCACCTCAGAAGGATGGAAGGCTGAGTCAACCTTGAGCCGGTGAGATTTGATCCGCTGATCTGCTGAACTAGCAGTCAGCTGAAGTAGCTGCAGTACAGCACTCTAACCACTGCGCCACCTCGGCTCAACAGGGCAACAGATAGAAGATCATAGAATCCTAGAGCTGGAAGGGTCAACCCAGTTCTCAGTGGAGGAATTCAAAGCCATGTATTCAAGAGTTGGCTGCATGGTTTCTGCCTGACCACGGACAATGAAGAGGACACACCACTTCTCTGGATTACTGGCTCCTCTGTACAGCTGGACAAAGCTCTGAAGTGGCGTTTTGATCTGACAGTCTTCGGTGGAAGTGGTCTTTGAAATGAGATGCCAAATGAAAGGAGCCTTCTCTCTTGAAGTGGAGACAGGATGGCCACCTGCTTCGGTCCAGATGCTAATAGAGCTTCTGCACAAGTGTGGAGCAAAGTGGAAGGACCAATGTGAGTCATCCTATTTCAAAGTAAAGGAGCCTCATCTTCCAAGTTGAAGCACTGCCTGGAATCGGATGAGACCTGACAATTGCTGACAGACAGTTCTGGTGAATGGCATCCATCGCCTCATGAAGAGTCGGAAGAGTCTGAACAATTGAAGGAGGACAGCAACTGGTCCAGACTCAGAATGGAGTGAAGGAGTTTTGCATATCACTCCTGGGGAAGGGGAAGGGGAAGGGGAAGGGGCAGAGGAAGGACGAGGAGGAAAATGGGAAGGAGGAGGAGGGAAGGAGGGGGGAGGGGAAGGGGAGGAGGAGGAAGGGAGATGGGGACGGAGAGGGAGAGGAAGTGAAGTGTAATTCATGAAAGCTTCTGCCCGTTTAATAAAATTAGTCAGAAAAGGTGCTACTAGACTCCTCTGATTTTGATTTTTTTTAAAAAAAGCCATAGACCAACATATCACTCGTCTTATAATTTCTCTGATGTAAACTGCTGCCTCCAATTTTGCTTCCTTAACAATTAGCACACAACTGACACACCTACCAGATTCTTCAGAAGGCCAATTTTAAAATATTAGCATCATTTCATTAAGGCAATTCAATGTCCGTCTATCAGTTAATCTGTTTCTCTATCTGTATCATCTCTCTCTCTCTCTCTCTCTCTCTCTCTCTGTCTCTGTCTCTGTCTCTCTCTCTCTATCTACCATCTATCTATTATCTCTATCTATCTATCTATCTATCTATCTATCATCTATCTATCTACATCTCTACATTTATCATTCTCCCTTTCCCCCCCTCTCTCCCTCCCTCCCTCTCTCTCTCTCTCTCTCTCTATCTATACATATACATATATATGTATATATACCTGGAACTCATATTTTTAGAATAGTTTGTAACATATACATATACATATATGTATATACATATATGTCTGCACTACTATTAATCTTCTCATCATTCCCACCACCCTCTCCTTCCACTTATGACTGTATGACTGCAATTTTGTTCCTTGTATCCTTACAAGTTATATTGACATTGTTTCCTGATTGCTTATTTGTACCCTATGACTATCATTAAGTGTTGTACCTTATGATTCTTGATGATATCTTTCTTATGATATCTTTTCTTTTGTGTACACTGAGAGCATATGCACCAAAGACAAATTCCTTGTGTGTCCAATCACACTTGGCCAATAAAAAATTCTATTCTATTCTATTCTATTCTATTCTATTCTATTCTATTCTATTCTATTCTATTCTATTCTATTCTATTCTATGTATACATATATATATATATATATATATATATATATATATATAGAGAGAGAGAGAGAGAGAGAGAGAGAGAGAGAGAGAGAGAGAGATTTGTTTGTATGTATGTATGTATGTATGTATGTATACATGTGCTCTCAGTTCCGAACCAGTAGCAAAGGTAAGTGAAATCCACCACTGATAAGCACGCTGCTACCCATTGGGAGACTAAGGAGTGTCCTTAGTCTCCCAATGGGCAGCAGGGTGCTTGCTGGCTGCCTGAAAAATCTTGGTTTACATAGGAAGAACCTGGCTAAAGAGAAATACACATAAAGGCCTACGAAAAGAAAAGAAAACAAATACACACACGCGCACACACACACACACACGCACGCACATGCACACACGCACACACATCCCATCCAGCCATCCGTATCTATCTATCTATCTATCTATCTATCTATCTATCTATCTATCTATCTATCTATCTATCATTTCGTACCAGGTCATTGCATCCAGGGTAGGTGTTCCGTTCTCCCACTCCTATTTTTCCTCTCTTTGCTTTCGAACTAAAAATTGGCTAGATCCAAGACAGGGAAAACAGAGGCATAGCAAGCCTGAAACCATTGTTACCTGATCTGAATGCTAATTAGGGACAAAATATTGGAAATGTGCCATATTAGAAATGCTATTACCATTAATATTGACGTTCCCACCCAGGGGAGATCAGCAATTTTACATAGTAATTATGCATAAAATTTAGGGCTGTTAACTTTTGTTTTACCTTCTTTGCACTGATACACAAAATTGCTTTTAATAATGTACACTCGGGAGCATGATATGTGGGGGCAGCTCATCTTTAAACGGGTGGGTGTGTAAATTTGTTCACAATGTACAACCCAGTGATTTAGTATAGTCCTTACAGCAACTTTACCAGGAAGAAATACCAACCCTTAAAGTTATTATGTTCTTCTAGAGCAGTGTTTCTCAACCTTGGAAGCTTGAAGATGGGTGGACTTCAATTCCCAGAATCCCCCAGCCAGCGCTGCTGGCTGGGGGATTCTGGGAGTTGAAGTCCACCCATCTTCAAGCTACCAAGGTTGAGAAACTGTTCTAGAGTTTTCCAGAGGTTCAAATATGTAGATGATGGAACTATTACATTCATATAGCTGGGCCCATTTACGAGTTCACACAATGTATTTAGTTTACAGGTAGTGCTCAACTTACACACATTCGTTTAGTGACCATTCGATGTTATAACGGCACTGAAAAAATTGACTTATGACCGTTTTTCACACTTACAATCATTGCAGCATCCCCACAGTCACGTGATCAAAATTCAGACCCTTGGCAACTGACTCATATTTATGATGGTTACAGTGTCCCGGGGTCCTGTGATCCCCTTTTGTGACCTCCTGACATGCAAAGTCAATGGGGGAAGCCCGATTCGCTTAACGACCGTGTTACTAACTGAACAACTGCGGCCATTTGCTTAACAATAGTGCCAAGAAAGGTCGTAAAACGGGGCCAAATTCACTTAACAACTGTCTCCCTTAGCAACAGAAATGTTGGGCTCAACTGTGGTCGTAAGCTGAGGACTCCCTGTACAATGAAAGTCAATGGACATTCACCCACTTTGGCAACCTCTACCTAAAGGAACGCTACATTCCACCTGTGGGAATTCTCACCTGAGGTAAAATTGGAAAGCAAATTCTCTTTCAAGGGTGAGAATGATTATTTTTTTCCCCTTGCACAGAGCTAGGACAATATTTTAAATGTCTGTTAAAGAAGCCGGCTTTGAAAGGCAAACTTTGAAATAGCCTCAAATTTTGCCTCACTAGAGCCTTCCCCGCACCTTGTGGGGAGGCCTTAAATGTTTTCCTATTCCTTACTTAGAGTTTTCTCAAAGCCTTCGGGCTAAATTTAAATTTGTAAGGAACAGGTGCAAAAAAAAAACCATAACCCTCTTCCATATCATGTGGACAGAGCGCAAATAGCCTGGAGGCAGCTCCTCCCCTAGTTGTGGCTTTGTCAGGGAAGGGAGAGAAAGATCATGGAGTCATAGAGTTGAAAGGGTCTCTTGAGGCCATGAAGTCCAGCCCTTTAGATCCAGGAATCATCTTTGTTGCTCTTCTCTGCACTCTTTCTAGAGCCTGAACATTTTTTTTACATCGTGGCCACCAAAACTGAATCCAATATTCCAAGTGTGGCCTTACCAAGGCATTATAAAGTGGTATTAACACTTCACGTGATCCTGATTCTATCCCTCTGTTTATGCAGCCCAGAACTGTGTTGGCTTTTTTGGCAGCTGCTGCACACGGCTGGCTCATATCTAAATGGCTGTCCACTAGGACTCCAAGATCCCTCTCACAGTTACTGCTATTGAGCGAGGTACCGCATATACTGTACTTGTGCATTTTGTTTTTATTCCCTAAATGTAGAACCTTACTTTTCTCACGGTTGAATTTCTTTGATAATCGTGTAACTCTTGTCCTGCAGCGAGTTGGCTGTGGCAAGTTGGTCATGGCAAAATGTCATAGGCTCTTTGGGATCCAAGTGAAAGCAGGTGCTCTCCAGCCCTTTCCTTGGACATATTCAGCAAAAGTAAACTCATGAATAAAGGCAAATATATATCTCCCAGGATAATGTTGCAGTATTCAATCTGGGTCGGTCACCAGGACCAGAGGTTTTGTCTTCCGAGCTTTCAGACTCGTGATGGAGCCCATCCTCAGGGAACTTGGCTCAGGGCCAGGGTATCTTCGAGACCGCCTTCTACCGCATAGCTCCCAGTGACCGGTAAGATCCCACAGAGTTGGTCTCCTCAGGGTCCTGTCAGCTAAACAATGCCGGCTGGCGGGCCTGCGGGGGAGGGCCTTCTCTGTGGCTGCCCCGGCTCTCTGGAACTACTTACTTCCTGAGGTCTGGACCATCCTCACCCTATTGGCCTTCCGAAAAGCGGTGAATACCTGGCTTTTCCAGCAGGCCTGGGGCCATTGAACTCACTGTTGTGATCTGGCGAGATCCGGCCATGAATGGGGTGAATGGGTTTTAATTGTTTTTAATGGTTTAACTTTTAATGTTTTATATATGGTTTTTAAATGCATTGTAAGCCGCCTTGAATCTTCGGAGAAAGGCGGCATACAAGTTGAACAAGTTGAACAAATAAAAATCCACACACAACTAGGCACCCCATAAATACAGGTAGTCCTCGAGCTGCAACCACAATTGAGCCCAACATTTACGCTGCTAAGTAAAACATTTGTCAAGTGAGTTCTGCCACATTTTATTACCTTTCTTGCCACCGTTGTTAAGTGAAACACTGCAGTGGTTAAATTAGTAACTCGGTTGCTAAGTTAATCTGGCTTCCCCATTGACTTTGCTTGTCCGAAGGTCGCAAAAGGGGATCCCACAACCCTGGGACACTGCAACTGTCATAAGTACATGCCAGTTGCCCAGTGTCTGAATTTTGATCACATGACCGTGGGGATGTTGTAACGGTTGTAAGTGTGAAAAATGGTCAACTTCTTTCAGTGCCTTAACTTTGAATGGTCACTAAATGAACTGTTGTAAGTGGAGAACTACCTATATTAGCATAGAATAGCCTGAAGCACATACAGGTAGTCCTCGACTTACAACAGTTGATTTAGTGACGGTTCAAAGTTAGAACGGCATTGAAAAATGTGACCTATGACCGTTTTTCACAGTTACAACCTTTTGTGCATCCCAAAGATCATGTGCTCAAAATTCAGATGCTTGGCAACTGGTTCATATTTATGACCATTGCTGTGTCCCAAGGTATGTGATCCCCTTTTGGGACCTTCTGACAATCGAAGTCAATGGGGAAGCCAGATTCATTGAACAACCGGCTTATTAATTGATAAGGGATTCATTTAACAATTGTGGTAAAATGGGGCAAAACTCACTCAACACATGTCTCACTTAAGAACAGAAATTTTGGGCTCAACTCAATGGTGGGATTCAGCTGGTTTGAGCTGGTTCGAGCAAACCGGTAGTTAAATTGCTGACTGGCTCCACCCCTCCACCCACCCCTTCCAGGAGTCCCCACGGACCCCATTTTGGCTCCCAGGTAAGGGCGAGGAGGCCTCCTAGCCCAAAATGGGGCACAGGGGGTTGCGGCACCACCCGGGGGCCGTTTTCACTCTCAAGAGGCTGCAGGGAGGCCTACTAAGCCCAAAATGGGGTGCAGGGGTGGCATGTCCCCATTTTTACTCCCGGGGGTTGCAGGAGGCTGAGTGCTGCCTGTCACACCCCATGGCCACGCCTACCCAGCCGCTCATTAGGGCAGAGAACTGGTTGTTAAATTATTTGAATCCCACCACTGGCTCAACTGTGTTCATAAAGTTAAGGACTACCTCAGGGGTGAAATGTAAAATTTGTTACTACCGGTTCTGTGGGTGTGGCTTGGTGATGGTGGGGGTAATGTGACTGGATGGGCGTGGCCAACTTTTTTTTTTTTAACTTTTCAAAACATTTTTTCTAATGCTTTGAAAAGCCTCTGCTGATCAGGCAACTCAGCTGGGATCATCAGAGAGACTTTTTTAAAAATGCTTTGAAAAGCCTCTCTAATGATCAGGCAACTCAGCTGGGATCGTCAGAGACTTTTCAAAGCATTTTTTTTACCACCTCTTCGGCCAAGAGGTTGCAGAAAAAAATGCTTTGAAAAGCGTCTGATGATCCCAGCTGAGCCGCATGATCATCAGAGGCTTTTTAAAAAAACTTTTAAAAGCATTTTTTCGTCAGAAGAGGTTGTAGAAAAAATGCTTTGAAAAGTTAAAAAAAAAAGCCTCTGATGATTGTGTGGCTCAGCTGGGCATGGGGGGGGGAGGGCGCAGGGATTTTTGCTACCGGTTCTCCGAACCACCCACCGCCATCGCTACCGGATCGGGTGATCCGGTCTGAACCGGGAGCATTTCACCCCTGGACTACCTGTATTCCAGTAGAGAGATTCTTAAAGATGGCCTCCAACACAAGTCTAAAAACTCAGAAGGCTAAACTTCTGCTTCTGGTGACTGACCCAGATTGGATGCTGAAAAAAAAACTCATCATCTTTCTGGATCATTTGTTCTATCGTAAAGCTGTTTTTAATATTAGAAAGGGATTCAGGATCTATCTTCCTCTAACTCGAGATCATGATTCCTTCTTCTGGATCAATGGAGAAGAAATCTTAGCTTTCTTCTGTGACAAGAACTTGGGGAGATCCATTATCTCAGCTTCCTCCTCCCCTTAGCCTTTCCTTCTCCAGACTAAAGATTCCTAAATCATTCAATATTGTGCAACAATTTAATATTTGGTTTTTTGATCATCCTCGCTACCTCTTCTGAACATGTTCCATTTGTTTGTTTATCTATATTCCACTTTTATTATTTTTATAAACAAACTCAAGATGGCGAACATACATAACACTCCTTCCTCCTCCTATTTTCCCCACAACAACCACCCTGTGAGGTGGGTTGGGCTGAGAGAGAGTGACGGGCCCAAAGCCACTCAGCTGCCTTTCACACCTAAGGTAGAACTAGTCTCCTGGTGATTGGCCTAAAGTCGGCCAACCAGCTTTCATATCTAAGGCAGGACTGTTGTGGTCCGCCAGCAGCCTGCGAAGCTGGCAGCGGAGTCAGACAGTGAGGAGGTTGGGGAGGAATGTGGGCCAATCCTGGAGTCTGGGAAAGGCCCGGACGAGGGCTCTGCGTCGGAGGCAGAGATGGGGCCAGAGCCATCTGGGAATGATGTGCAGACTCCAGAGCCTCCAGAGGCTGACAGTAGAGAGGCAGAGGAACAGGAGGAGCCTGTTCCTAGTGCATGCATGTGAAGAGCTGCCAGAAGGCAAGAGCAGCTAAAGCAAAAAGGACAACTCGGGAGTAAGGCCAGGAGATGATTGGCCCTCCCAGAAGGCTTAAAAGAGCAGAAAAGTCTCTTGGGATCTTTATAGGAAAGCAACTTTGCTACATTTGTTTCTTGTCGGTGTCTCTTGCTTTTGAATTTCATGAAGTTTTGCCAAGAAAAGCCTTTGGCAGGGTGCCAAAGAAGACAAAGGTTGGTGATAAGGCCAAAGGACTGTTTATGAAGAATTTGTTTTGGAATTAATTTGGACTAAGCTGAGAATGAAGTAATTCTCAGCTGTTCTAATAAAATATGTTTGTTTAGGACTGATTGTGTCTGGTAATAACTACTTGGGCCTAGGTTACAACAAGGACTAGAACTCAACGTCTTCTGATGATTGCCTCAAACCAGGGTGGACTGCTGCTGGTTCGGACCAGTTTGGGTGAACCGGTAGTTATGACCTGCAGATGGGCCTGCCCTTCCACCCAGGCACAATCCCGTCCTATATCGCTATGTTTTTGACCCCGCATGCATGTGTGGAAGGCGCAAGCAAGCGAATTGCTGTGTTTTTTGACGCTGCACGCATGTGTAGATGGTGCACATGAGCAAATTTCCATGTTTTGTGACGCCGCACACATGCATGGATGGGCACGCTCACATTTCCAGTTGCTGGGTGAACTGGTTGTTACAGTATGTGATGCCCACCTCTGGCTCAAACCCACCCAGATAACATTCATGCCTAAGGCAGGACTAGAACTCACTGTCTCCTGGTGATTTACCCAAAGTCACCCAGCTGACTTTCATGCCTAAGGCAAGATTGGATCTCAGAGTCTCATGCTGATTGGCCCAAAGTCATCTAGCCAGCTTTCATGTACAGGTGACTTTGAGCCAATTACCAGGAGACAGTGAGTTCTAGTTCCACCTTAGTCATGAAAACCAGTTGGGTGACTTTGGGCTAGTCATTCTCTTTCATCCCAATCCACCTCGCAAGGTTGTTGTTGAGGGGAAAAGAGGAGGAGAAAGGCGTATTAGGCATGTTCACTGCCTTCCGTTATTTATAAGCAATAATAAAGGTGGGATAAAAATCAATTAAACATTTATTTTAATAGATAAAAAGAGACTGTTAAGACTATAGTCAATTTTCTGTATATGCAAAGTGGTGCCTTCAATACAAGAGTTACATTTTCAGGGCATCCTCAGACAGTTTTTCTTAAATTAAAAATATTCTAAATGTTCAATTATTTTAATTAGATGGATGCTGGCATTATGCATGACTCAACACTAACAGTTTCTCATAGCAGAATTGCAGAGTTGCATTAGAATGCAGACTGTTGCCCTACAAGAACAGAGTTTAAGCCAAGTCTTTTGGTTTTTAGCCCCTTTAATTAATAATAATAATAATAATAATAATAATAATAATAATAATAATAATAATAATAATAATAAAAAAACTGCTCTACTCGGAACATCATATATTTTAAGAAGATACTTGGTTGATACCTAGGACACTGGCAGCAACCCGTATCAACTATTAGCACCAGTCAATGGTATTTGGTGATGCATTTTTGAATGTTCAGTTGACTGAGTTTCATGTGTAATGAATAAAGTATATAATAATTAGAATACATAATAGGAGCCTGGATAGCTCAACAGACTAAGCACTGTAATTTAACACCAGCTGTCTGCAATTAAAGTAAGATCAAATCTCGCCAGGCTCAAGGTTGACTCAGCCTTCCATCTTTTCTAAGGTAGGTAAATTGAGGACCCAGTTTGTGGGGGCAATAAGCTGACTTTGTATAAAAATATACAAAAGTATGAAGGCTATTGCTTAACGCACTGTAAGCCGCCCTGAGTCTCTGGAGAAGGGCGGCATATAAATCAAGTTTAATAATAATAATAATAATAATAATAATAATAATAATAATAATAATAATAATAATAATAATAATAATAATAATTCGAATACAGATGGATCATCATTTGGAACATAACACGCCAGATATCACGGTTGTTGAGGGCCAAAGAGTACAGTTTATTGATATCTATGTACCAGGAGACGCCAGAGGCAAAGAAAAAGAAATGGAAAAAATCAAGAAATATCGCAACCTTGCCATCGAAACTACATGGCTATGGATGAAACATGTAACAGTGGTACCCATTGTCATCGGGATACTTGCTACCATGTCCAACAATTTTACAAAACACATCAAGAAATGGCAGCTTCCTGCAATAACACCAGTGGAACTGTAAAAAAATGTGCTACTCGGAACATCATATATTTTAAGAAGATACTCAGTTGATACCTAGGACGCTGGCAGCAACCCATATCAACCATTAGCACCAGTCAATGGTATTTGTGATGCATTTTTGAATGTTCAGTTGACTGAGTTTCATGTTTAGTGAATAAAAGAGATAATAATAATAATAAAATAATATGCAATAATATGCAACAAAAAATAATCATTTAATCTTGGAATGGATCAAGTCAAAGTCAGCACCATTAAAAAAAAAACAGAAGAAATACAGATAATTCTTGTCTTAGGACCACAATTGAGTCCAACATTTATGTTGCTGAGACCATTGTTAAGTGGATTTTGCCTCATTTTAAGACCTTTCTTATCAGGTTGTTAAGTGAATCATCGCAGCTGTTAAGTTAGGAACCCGGTCATTAAGTGAATCTGGCTTCCCCAGTGACTTTGCTTGTCAGAAGATCGCAAAAGGAGATGACATGGTCCCAGGACACTGCAACTGTCATAAATACGAGTCAGTTGCCAAGCGTCTGAATTTTTTATCACCTGACCATGGGGATGCTGCAAAGGTCATAACTGTGAAAAATGGTCATAAGTCACTTTTTTCACTGTTGTCGTAACTTTGAATGGTCACTAAACGAACTGTTGTAAATCAAGGGCCACCTATCTTGACCAGAACAATAAGCATGATCTAGGAAAGGGGGAAGGGCGAGATTCCAAACTTATTCTGTATTATCCAGTATAGGATACAGAATAATGAATTTAAACTATGGAGACATGCTAGCCGAAAATAAGACACAAATTTGTTTGACAGTAGAGTAGAATGGAATGGAATGGAATGGAATAGAATATGGAGTGGAGTGGAGTGGAGTGGAATGGAATAGAGGAAGAGAAGAGAGAATAGAATAGAATAGAATGAATAGAATAGAATAGAATGGAATGGAATGGAATGGAATGGAATGGAATGGAATGGAATGGAATGGAATTCTTTATTGGCCAAGTATGTTTGGACACACAAGGAATTTGTCTTTGGTGCGTATGCTCTCAGTGTACATAAAGAGACAAGATACATTCATCAAGAATCATAAGGTACAACACTTAGTGATAGTCATAGGGTACAAATAAGCAATCAAATTATATTAGGAAATAGTCAATATAAATCATAAGGATACCAGCAACAAGGTTACAGTATACAGTCATAAGTGGGAGGAGATGGGTGATAGGAACGATGGGAAGATTAATAGTAATAGTAATGCTGACTTAGTGAATAGTTTAGTAGTGTTGAGGGAATTATTTGTTTAGCAGAGTGATGGTGTTCGGGAAAAACCTGTTCTTGTGTCTAGTTGTTCTGGTGTGCAGTGCTCTATAGCGTCGTTTTGAGGGTAGGAGTTGAAACAATTTATGTCCAGGATGGGAGAGGTCTATAGTTATTTTCACAGCCCTCTTTTGGACTCGTGCAGTATACAGGTCCTCCATGGAAGGCAGGTTAGTAGCAATTGTTTTTTCTGCGGTTCTAATTATGCTCTGAAGTCTGTGTCTGTCCTGTTGGGTTGCAGACAGTTAGAGAGATGCAGATGACAGACCCAATAATTCCTCTGTAGAACTGGATCAGCAGCTCCTTGGGCAGTTTGAGCTTTCTGAGTTGTGCTTTTTTGATGATGTTTTTGATATTAGGTGTCCATTTTAAGTCTTGAGATATGATAGAACCTAGAAATTTGAATCAGTGACTGAGGGAAGTTTTTGAATGGTTCAAAGCAGATGTTGGACAACTGTCTTCCAAATATGCTTTAATTTGGTACTAGCATTGAGTTGGAAGTTGATGTGATATATTTAATAGTGTCTTCCACATCTGGAATTCGGTATACAAAAAGTATGAGTGCCTCCTAAAACACCAATAAAAAGCAATTGATCAGGATGACGCAGCTGAAAATGTAAAGCTCCA
Organism: Pantherophis guttatus; assembly: GCF_059756535.1. Lineage (NCBI taxonomy): Eukaryota > Metazoa > Chordata > Lepidosauria > Squamata > Colubridae > Pantherophis > Pantherophis guttatus. The sequence goes on from NC_142065.1 coordinate 10,855,352, forward strand.
TATTGTTCTGTAGCTCTGAACCATGTTGTAAAACTTTCTTTCCAGATTGTAGCTAAAGCAGTAAGATTATGGGAGCCATTACCTCCTTGTTTGTGATCTACTTTCATCCTCCTCACCCCTCCATGACCAAGAGGTTCTCCTGTCTCTCAACACATTCCATCCATTCCTTCTTGGTGCCTCTTATGCCTCAAATGCAGTAGTGGATTGCCCCTGGTTCGGATCGGTTCGCAAGAACCAGTAGTAAAACCGGCAGGAGGCTCCACCCACTGACCCAGATGTCATCATAGGTGATTTGCGCATGCGCAGAAGTGCGCGTTCCCGCGCGCTCCCGATGCGAACGGGTAGTAAAGGTAAGTAGAACCCATCCCTGCTCAAATGTCTTTCACTTACATGATGTCTCCTTCCTTCCTTCCTGTCTGCCTGCTTGCCTGCCTGCCTTACTGCCTTCCTATCTGCTTTCCTGCCTTACTGCCTGCCTGCCTTCCGATCCCACCTCAAAATCAACTTTCTCCATGGAGCTTTGATATAACATTGCTGTACAATATTTTTACATCATCCACAGCTGAAGAGGGAAAAAAACATCAGCAACTAAAGAGTAAATTGTTCCCATGCTTATTCTTCTTTTGCCCTTCTTTTGGTTTGACCCGGTCAAATTGGTCAAATTTGGATGATAACCTCAGTGGACAAGAAGCTCTTATCTTATATTCTGTAAAGTTTCATGCGCACTGATGAAAAACGAGAGTGACAGCTACAGTAGCTACAATGCTGTGTTATTCTTGTTTTCAACAAAAATTGGAAAACTATCTTCCTTTAGCTCGCCACCAACTCAAATCAATAAGCTTCCTTCCCTCCTTAAATATCTCCTTCCTTCCTTCCTTCCTTCCTTCCTTCCTTCCTTCCTTCCTTCCTTCCTTCCTTCCTTCCTTCCTTCCTTCCTTCCTTCCTTCCTTCTCCCGACAATGCTTTTGAATTCCCCAACACTATTGTCTAACTTCATAGATGTTTATGGTATGAGAACTGGACCTTAGGAATAAATTCTCCTTTTATGGAATGTCTGCTGAAATTCATTGACTGTGAATTCCAAAGGAATTTGGCCACTAGATATGAAAACCTGGGTATTAATCAGTGGTGAGATTCAAATAATTTAACAACTGGTTTTCCGCCCTAATGACTGGCTGGGTGGGCGTGGCCATGGTGGGTGTGGCCAGGGAGTGTAACAGGCAGGACTCAGCCATCTGTACCTCCCTGGGAGCAAAAGGGGGCCGCGGAGGGGCGCTGCTCCCTTGGGCCCCATTTTAGGCCTAGTAGGCTTCCATGCACTTACCTGGGAGCCAAAACAGGGCATGTGGGGACTCCTGGAAGGGGCGGGAGAGGGGCGAGGGAGGGGAGGGGAGGGGCCAGATAGCAATGTAACAACCAGTTTACTAGAACCGGCCCGAACCGGCTGAATCCCACCACTGGTGTTAATTGACCTGTCTATGGAGATTCTCTATCAACCAGGCCATGGCTGTCCAAAGCTCCTTTTTTCAAAAGGCAACTGGACTTTTCTGGGGGTTTTCTTTTAATTTCTGAACTGAAGAAGGTTCTTGGTTGAAAAACAAAATGTTTGCAAAGAAAAAAACCCAAGAAAATCTAGCTGCCTTGTGGAAAAAGCACCTTGGGTAACCTCCAATCCTCCAATGTGGATAGTCCTCAACTTATAACAATTCATTTACTGATCGTTCGAAGTTACAACGGAACTAAAAAAAATGACTTATGACCATTTTCTCACTTACGACCGCTGCAGCAACTCCATGATCACATGATCAAAATTCAGACAGTTGCAGTGTCCTGGGGTCATGTGATCCCCTTTTCCAACTTTCTGATAAGCAAAGTCATTGGCGAAGCCAGATTCACTTAACAACTGGGTTACTAACTTAACAAATGCAGTGATTCACTTAGCAACTCTGGCAAGAAAGGTGGTAAAATGGAGCAAAACTCACTTAACAAATGCTTAACAGATTAAGAGAGTTGGAAGGGACCTTGTAGGCCCCGCCCAAGCAGGAGACCCTACACCATTTCTGACAAATAATAGTCCAATCTCTTCTTGAAAACTTCCAGGGATGAAGCTCCCACAACTTCTGAAGGCAACATCTGTTCCATTGGTTGATTGCTCTCACTGTCAGAAAATTTCTCCTTATTTCCAGGTTGAATCTCTCCTTGTTCAATTTCCATCCATTATTCCTTGTCTGGCCTTCAGGTGCTTTGGAAAATAGCTTGACCTCCTCCTCTCTGTGGCAGCCTCACAAATATTGGAAGACGGCTATCATGTCTCCCCTGGTCTTTCTCTTCACTAGACTAGACATGCCCAGTTCCTGAAAGTGTTCATTGTATGTATTAGCCTCCAGTCTCCTGATCATCTTTGTTGCTCTTCTCTCCACTTTTCCTAGAGTCTCAACATCTTTTTTATAGTGTGGTGACCAAAACTGGATGCAGGATTCTAGGTGTGATCTTACTAAGGCTTTATAGAGTGGTATTAGTATCTCACTTGATCTTGATTGTATCCCTGTTAATGCAATTTAGGATTGCATTGCCTTTTTTGGGTGCTGTCGCACACTGCTGACTCATATTTAGCTGGTTGTCCACTAAGACTCCAAGATCCCTCTCACAGTCACTGCTATTAAGCCTGGTTTCTTCCAGTCTATATGTGTAAGGTTTTTCTTGCCTAACTGTAAGACTTTTAGTTTTCTCTACCTTGAATTTCATGTTTCACTTAGCAGCATACATTTTGGGCTGAACTGTGGTCATAACTCAAGCACTACCTGTAAATAAATTTGTCCAGTCCTTTTTTTAAAAAACTATCCAGTTTTGTTGCGATCGCATTCAGCTATGCACTGAATGAATAAGAGTTTAACGCTGGTCCTGAATCTTCCCTGCATTTAGTTTCGGCGGCATGACCTTGAGTTGCATTCCAGCGTCTGCTTAGATCTCAAGCCTGTTCGTGAAGCCTCTCGTGTAAAGTGAGACTACATCTGAAGCAGTTCGACAGGATGGCGAATGGGTCCCCAAACCTCTGTAAGGAAACCCTATTGTGCATCCCTCCACACACACACACGCACCCTGAATCCTCTCTCCTTCTTCCTTTTGCAGATATCTTAGCTGTAACTTTCATCGCTTTTGACGGAAATCTCAGCTGGATCCTTCCAACCTGATTGCTCCTTCGCTCCCTGCCATTCTATCTTAAGCCGATGATCCCGAGCTGGTTTTAGCTGACCTGACAGATGGAGACATAGATATGTCATGTCCATTGCAGCTGCCCTTTCTCTCTGCGGACGGCTTGGCTGGATCTGTGAAACCCGGCCTTTGCTTTTCCTTCAGGCCATATTGACTGTGTGCAAATGATTTGCACGAAGGACACATGTACAGAGAGGATCTAAATGCCTGAATTAGCCACTTCCTGGGGCAATTATCTCACCCTGGATCCTGGCAGCACACAGTCGTCGATGACCTAGTGAGTTGGAGAGCTGCCATTTTTTAATAAAATCCTCCCAGCTGTTGAAAAAAGAAGCTGGGAGCCTATCCTGTCCAGCTGACTTGCTCCCCCTCCCTTCTCTACCCAAACCAGTTGAAATAACAATCCTGCAAACCAATCAAAATACAAGTCGTCCTCAATTGAAACCAGGCCACAATTGAAACCAGGATTTCAGTCACTAAGTGAGTCACTCTTAATTTTATGAGGGGTGTGTTTTTTGCCATAGTTGTTAAGCAAATCACTGAGCAGCATGGTGGCTTGCCTCCCACTTACAAGGTTTCTCTCCCAGGGCAGAAAGAAAAAAAAATTGCTGTGAACTTCACATAGGCATCAGGAAGGGCATCCAGCCAGTAAATGCTCAGCTCCATCCAGTCACCCTGACTCTATCCCGAATTAAGGAATTACAAGGTTGTAAAAAGGGAGTTAACCAAATCACTGCAGTTGAGTGGATCACACAGTCGTTAAGAGAATCTGGCTTCCTTTATTGACTTGTGGGAAGCAAACTGGGAAGGTTGCAAATGGTGTCACATGATCCCAGGATGATGCAACCATTGTAAATACATGCTGGTTGCTAACTGCCCAACTTTTGATCAGATGATCATGGGGATGCTATGACAATTTTAAGTGTGAGGAACGCACAGTGGTTAGAATGCAATATTGCAGGCAAACTCTGCTCCCAGTCTGGAGTTTGATCCTGACCAGCTCGAGATTTACTCAGCCTTCCCTTCTTCCGAGGTCAGTAAAATGAGGACCCATATTGTTGGAGGCAATGTACTCACATTGTAAACCACTTAGAAAGTGCTGTAAAGCACTATGAAGCAGTATATAAGTCTAAGTGCTATTGTTATTGCTATAATTTTGGTTCATTTAAATTGTTTTGTTGGTTGGTGTGCTACAGTGATACTATGGGATTGAAAGAATCTGTTGGTTGCTTCCAGTTATGTTTTTGATGTATGGCAGGATTATCTTTTTTCATAGCTTGTATTGGCTGTGCTGTAGTGGTTTGATTGATTAGCACTTTTTGATAAACTTGTGTGGACTGGATCAGTGGTGGGATTCAAATAATTTAGCAACCAGTTATCTGCCCTAATGACCGACTGGGTGGGCGTGGCCATGGTGGGCATGGCCAGGGGGTTTGACAGGCAGCACTTGGCCTCCACCCCCCTGGGAGCAAAAACGGGCCATGGAGGGGCCACGCTACACCCCCCCACATCAGTGGTGGGTTCCTCCCAGTTCGGTCCGGTTCGGCCGAGCCGGTAGCGGTGACGATATGACGTCACCGAACCGGTTCTCCCCCCCCCGCCCTCCCCCCCCCCCAGCCACTCTGTCTCCTTTTTTCTTCATTTCCCTCAAACTTAGGGAACACCAAGAACATCATATTTCAATCCTGAGCTACAGGGTCAAGATGCCCCCTCCTTGCTTGTGGTCTTCTCTGTGCTTTGTCAAGAGACATATGGGTCATTTTGTATATATTACACCTGTTGCTCACCAACACAGCTGCCCCAAACCTCAAAAATGACAGTGATTTCCCATCAGCAATCAAGAATAAGAATTCTTTGCTGAGCTTCATGTTTCTTTCACACATAGCAGACCTTCATGGAAAAAGAGGAATACAGGTCATCCTCGACTTACAACAGTTCATTTAGTGACCGTTCAAAATTACCACAGTACTGAACAAAGTGACTTATGACCATTTCTCACAGTTACAACCTTTGCAGCATCCCATGGTCATGTGATCAAAATTTGGATGATTTAGCAACTGGCTCATAATTATGACGGTTGCAGTGTCCTGGGGTCATGCAATCCCCTTTTGCGACCTTCAGACAAGCAAAGTCAATGGGGAAGCCAGATTCACTTAACAACCGGGTTACTAACCTAACAACTTCAGTGATTCAATTAACAATTGTGGCAAGAAAGGTCATAACATGGGGCAAAACTCACTTAACAAATGTCTCACTTAACGACATATATTTTGGGCTCAATTGTGGTCGTACGTCGAGGACTACCTGTAGATATGAACAAAGTAACTACAGGTAGTCCTTGACTTACAACCGTTCATTTAGTGACAGATCAAAGTTAGCTCAAACAACTCTGAAAAAAGTGACTTACGACTGTTTTTCACACTTATGACCGTTGCAGCATCCCCATGGTCACGTGATCAAAATTCAGCTGCTTGGCAACTGACTCATATTTATGACAGTTGCACTGTCCCAGGGTCATGAAATTACCTTCTGAGACCTTCTAACAAGCAAAATCAGTGGGGAAGCCAGATTCACTTAACGACCATGTTACTAACTTAACAACTGCACTGATTCACTTAACAACTGTGGCAAGAAAGGTCATAAAATGGGGCAAAATTTACTTGCTTAGTAATGGAAATTTGGGGCTCAATTGTAGTCGTAAGTCAAGGACTACCTACAACCCTCTCACTTCCTTCTTTCACATCTTCCTTATCTTAGGTGAATTCCTGCTTTTGAAGTTATTATTGCTAGCATCTTGTATAATTTGCAATAGGTTTTCCTGAGACTGTAATTTAGGCTTGCTTAATGGCATCTCTGAACTGATTTAATATTTTTAAAATAAAAAGATATTAAATGGCTACGTGATCTCAATCCTCAAGACAGAACCAGCTTTTCTAACTCTACTAATATTATTTACAGGTAGAACTCGATTTACGACCACAATTGAGCCCAAAATTTCTGAGAGATTTGTTAAATGAGTTTTGCCCCATTTTACGACTTTTCTTGCCACAGTTATTAAGTGAATCACTGCCGCTGTTAAGTTGGTAACAGGGTTGTTAAGTGAATCTGGCTTCCCCATTGACTTTGCTCATTAGATGGTCACAAAAGGAGATCACATGATCCCAGGACACTGCAACCGTCATAAATATGAGTCAGTTGCCAAGCAGCTGAATTTTGATCACATGACCAAACGGAGATGCCGCAATGGTCATAAATGTGAAAAACAATCATAAATCCCTTTTTTCAATTCCATTGTAACTTCAAACCATCACTAAATGAACTGTTGTAAGTCAAGGACTATCTGCATTTGTTTGATCCCCATGGTAGGAAAAACTGTGATGGAATGTAGTCTGGATTCCCAGGAGGGAGAGGCTGCATTCCAGAGGAGACAGTAAAGTTTAGATAGTTTGTGTCAAGTGAAAGCAACCAGCGCCACTCATGAAGAATCTCAACAGTAGTTTTATTGTTAGTCAGCTATGTTACAAGAATCTCAGCAGACTGTGTTGCTTATTGTACTGCAAAGACTCTAAACTCAGCCCCTCTTCACCCCTCCTTCCAGTCTAGCTGGAGATTCCACCACAGTTTGGTTGGGAGAAATTGGGACAACTTCTCCTCCCTAGAAGTTGGGTTTTTTCCCCCCATGTTTTATTTGTTTTATTTATATAACATTCAATTTCCATCAAACAGTGTGTGATCTGGGTACAGATATTTTTAAACAATCATAATCCACATGTTTGTTGTAGTATTCATCACCATAATATTAATAATATAATATAATAATGATAATACTTAACATCATATTTTTTAACAACTCTCCACATTAACATTTCCTCTTTTTAAAGCTCCTCATTTCTAACTTTTGTTTCTATTGTCTAGCCATTGATAGAACATATCCCATATCAAAAAACATTCAGTTTCTTCTTTATCCTTAATAGTGAGCGTTAATCTATCCATTTCTGCACATTCTAATATATTCTTAATTACATTCCTCTCGGACGGAATCTCACCATTTTTCCATTGTTGTGCAAATACAATTCTAGTTGCAGTTAATATATGCAAGACCGGATATATAATCTTGTTATCATATTTTTCCGAAGTTGTTTTGATTGGGCAAGATTTCTGTCTTTAGATGAGGAACAATTAAGAAAACTAATTACAACTCTGCTCGTCTTTCTTAGATTGTGGAGCCTGACGAATGTACATCTTCTGTAGGAGAAGGAGTAGCAGAACCTGGGGATGGAATTAAAAGAGGAATAAGCCTAGAATCCCCATGTAGTCACAATGGAACTAAGTCCAACCTCCCTTGAATTCTGTTAATTCCAAGGAAGTGCTAACCGTTGGTTGAAAATATTCCTGCGCATAGGCACGAGGAGCAATAAATTGGTGTAATTGGTCCTTCAAATGTGGATCTGAGCGTCCCTGCCTAAGACCTTCACTGTGATAGCTCCAGAAATACATTTAAGGCCCTTAAAATGGAGATATTGCAAACCCATCTGCAGCATTTCTCTGTGAGACGGATGAATAGTCAAAACAAGTCTCTTTATTTCAGTCATCAGCCAGCATAAAGCAATCTTCAACAATAAAATGACAGCTGTCCCATTATGGTAGCAGTCTGACCTATATCGCCAAAGAAAAGACTAAAATTTAGATCACTAGCACAAACTATAAAATTGTTGATACCATTAAGACCGTAAGTATAAAATTTTAAAGATGAAAAGGAATAGAGATTTAGGTAATTTGGATAAATTACAAAACAGCAACTGAAGATAAAAGAGCTAAATGAAATATAAGACCGTGCTATCACTAAGATTTACAAGTAGTATGTTTAATATAGCATGGTATATTATTTATGTTTAATATAGCATGGTAAAAAGCATGGTATAAATCAGAGGTAGGTTTCATATATTTGTATATGAAAATATATGAAACCTACCTCTGTGCATGCACCCACCCTTGAAAACGTGGCTAAATAGAACGACATAGCACCGGGGCTGATGCACCCTCAATCTCTGCTACCGGTTCGCACGAACCGGTCTGAATCAGCTCAATACCCCCTCTGGTATAAATACAGTTCTATATAAGGGACTGGCAATTAATTAAAAAGTTAAAAATAACCAATTGCAAAAACTGGATACAAATTTAATAATGAATACGGGCCCACCCTGGCCCACCACTCACATAAGTCAAACTGTAGTGAGCAGCAGCTTGGGGGTTGCGGACCCCTGGTCCAGAGGTGGGTTTCAGCAGGTTCTGACCAGTTCTGGAGAATCGGTAGCGGAAATTTTGAGTGGTTCGGAGAACCGGTAGTAAAAATTCTGACTGGCCCCACCCCCATCTATTCTCTGCCTCCCGAGTCCCAGCTGATGAGGAGGAAATGGTGATTGTGCAGTATCCTTCCCCTGGAGTGGGGTGGGAATGGAGATTTACAGTATCCCCCCCTGCCACGCCCACCAAGCCACGCCCACCAAGTCATGCCACGCCCACCAAGCCACACCCACAGAACCGGTAGTAAAAAAATTTGAAATCCACCACTGCCCTGGTCTAAACCAGAGGTGTCCAACTTTGGCAATTTTAAGACTTGTGGGCTTCACCTTCCCATGCTGGCTGGGGAATTCTGGGAGTTGAAGTCCACAAATCTTAAAAGTTGCCAAGGTTGGACAGGCGCCTGGTCTAAACTCCCCTGAAAATGAAATTCTGACCCATGAATTGTACAACTGAGAAGCTGCAGACAAGCAAGGAGCCAACAGGACTGATGAATTGAAGCTGGTGAAGTAACATAACCCTGCTGAACTGAAAGCACAAACAAAAATAAATAGTTCCTTCTTCTCTTACTCTTTTGCAACCGCTTTGACACATTAGTGTAATTAGTACCATTAATCAAGACAAGGCACTTGATACTTAATGTACTTTACACAGGTAATAAATAGCCGCTCCCTGACAAAACCAGTGTCTGTTGTCTGCCAAGGGCTGCTCAGTTGATCTTGTACCAGAGGGCGAAGAATAGCTCATAATTAGGGAAATGAGCACCTGCTAAAGGGATGCAGAGATACTAAATACAGGTGAAGCCTGAACATTAAGATGCAATTCAATGGGATTCTTAATTCTGCACTCGTGGTTGCTGCCTGGATTGTTTCTTGTCTCTTCGGTCATTTGCTGATCATTTTCTTACACCAGCAGTTTGTCCTACATAGAATTCAGACCAACTGAGTCCCCTTCAATCATCATTCCTTTGGTCTAGTGGTTAAGGTGCTGGCCTAGAACCGGGACACTGGGAATGCTAGTTCTGCTTTAGGCCTGAAAGCCGGCTGGGTGACTGGGCCAATCACCAGGAGACTGTGAGTTCTAGTCCCGCCTTAGGCATGAAGGCTGGCTGGGTGACTTTGGGCCAATCACCAGGAGTCTGTGAGTTCTAGTCCTGCCGTAAACATCAAAACTGGCTGGGTGACTTTGGGCCAATCACCAGGAGACTGTGAGTTCTAGTCCCGCCTTAGGCATAAGGCTTGCTGGGTGACTTTGGGCCAATCACCAGGAGACTGAGTTCTAGTCCGGCCTTAGGCATGAAGGCTGGCGGAGTGACTTTGGGCCAATCACGAGGAGACTGTGAGTTCTAGTCCCGCCTTAGGCATGAAGGCTGGCTGGGTGACTGGGCCAATCATTAGGAGACTTTGAGTTCTAGTCCCGCCTTAGGCATGAAGGCTGGCTGAGTGACTTTGGGCCAATCACCAGGAGACTGTGAGTTCTAGTCCTGCCTTAAGCATCAAAACTGGCTGGGTGACTTTGGGCCAGTCACCAGGAGACTGTGAGTTCTAATCCTGCCTTAGGCCTCAAAGCAAGCTGAATGACTTTGGGTCAATCACAAGGAGACCATGAGTTCTAGTCCTGCCATAGGCATGACAGCTGTCTGGGTGACTTTTGGTCAGTTACTCTCTCTCAATTGGAAGAAGGAGTTTTAGGTATAAAGGCCACTCTTTTGAAGGCAGCAAAGTCCACATTTTGGACAGAGAGGGCCGCTGGTTTGAAAGAGGGGTCAATAAGGCCATTTATGTCAAAACTGAACAGTCCTCTCTCAACAGAGGGGGGGGGGGTATGACATCATCTATCTCCAGTCTACAACACAGTCCTTTCAGCAGTTACAAGAAGGCTCCACACTCATTTGCACCACTCAGATGACCCTGAGGACACAGATAAACCTCCAAGTGCTTCAAAAGGATGCAAACGACCAGCTGTCTGCAAGGAGTATCACTCCTTCCATTCCCCACCATCCAGCCAGAGCTGAAGAAGCTTCTTGGATGAGAAGCGAAACGTCTTCAGAAGAAAAACCAAAGTTCTGTTGCCTCTTGAAAAAAGCACTTTAGGGACAACCATGACCCGGATGACTGAGTTTTAGGTATGTTTCCTGCCTTGGGTTAATTGCAAATACTAATAAAGGCAGGATAAAAATTAAATAAATAACTAAAGTTAATAAATATACTTCTGCTCAGAGTGAATTTGCGCTGCAGGGTATATTCAGAACTGAATGTGTTTGTATGTAACCCCTTCATTGGATGCTACAAAGTGCTAGCAGGACAAAATATTTTCGTCAGCATGTAAAACAAATGGGAATGACCACTCCCATTAAACATGTTCCCAATCAGAGGAGGTATGCAGCCGGTTCAGACTGGTTCCCCCGAACTGGTAGCAGAAATCGCGGTTGGGCCCACCCACCCGCCCCGGTTCCATGCTATCCTATTTAGGCATGTTTTTGACGCTGGGCACATGCGTGGAAGGCACACGCATGAGCAAAGCACATGCACGGAAGGCTGGGTGCATGTGTGGAAGGCAGGCGTGAACACAAAGTGAGCATGTACGCACATCTGAGGTGGGTTTCAGCAGGTTCTGACCAGTTCTGGAGAACCGGTAGCAGAAATTTTGAGTAGTTCGGAGAACCAGTAGTAAAAATTCTGACTGGCCCCGCCCCCATCTATTCTCTGCCTCCCAAGTCCCAGCTGATCAGGAGGAAATGGGGATTTTACAGTGTCCTTCCCCTGCCACGCCTACCAAGCCACGCCCACCAAGCCATGCCGCGCCCACTAAGCCACACCCACAGAATCGGTAGTAAAACAAATTTGAAACCCACCACTGCCATGGTGGCGAACCAGTAGTAACAAAATGTGAAACCCACCGCTGGTCCCAATATACATTCTAGGGTTGAAAAGTTTATTAGGTTTATTAGAATTCAGACGTTGGCAGGATTTCTCAATTTGTGAGTAACTTTTTATATTAAAAATTAAGTTCTCGATTTCAGATGGTGAAATCTTGTCATGAAAAGTGATGGAGATTGAATGGAGCACAGCATAGCATCCATGCTTTTATCCAACATGCGGTTTTTAAAGGCACTCTTTAAAGTTTGGGATGGGAGCATCTCTTCTGTTTAGAAGACAAAAGCAACAGCAAATCACAGCATCACTGCGCTGAAGTAATGAATTTTTTGTAAAATAAGGCCATGGGGAGCGCAGAGATAAACGGGATAGTCTGTGCTTAAAATTAATGAAAGTAAAAAGAACATCTCAAATGAAGCATCCTGCGTTATCAGCCTATAAATATTTGGGCCTTTACATCAAGGCCCGTCTGCTGGCAATGATATGAAGTATCCCATGTGGTTTTCATGGCAAAATTTTGGAGTTGCCTTACTGTTGCTTTCATCCTGGGAAAAGATCAGGGGTGAAATGCTTGCAGTTTGGACCGGATCACTCGATCTTGTAGCGATGGCGGCGGGTGGTTCAGAGAACCGGTAGCAAAAATCCCTGCCCCCCCACACCCCATGCCCAGCTGAGCCACGCGATCATCAGAGGCTTTTTTTTATACTTTTTAAAAGTATAAAAAATACTTTAAAATACTTTTAAAGTATTTTTTCTACAACCTCTTGGGCTGAAAAAATGCTCTTAAAAATGAAAAAAAAAGCCTCTGATGATCACGCGGCTCAGCTGGGATCATCAGAGGCTTTTAAAAGCATTTTTTAAACAAATGCTTTTAAAAGTTAAAAAAAAAAAGTTGGCCACGCCCACCCTGTCACATTACCCTCACACACACACACCAAGCCACACCCACAGAACCGGTAATAACAAACTTTACATTTCACCACTGGAACAGATGACCCAAAGTCAGTGGAACAGCTTGCCTCTTGGACTTGTGAGTGCTCCTTTGCTGGAGATTCTCAAGAAAAGATTGGACAACCATTTGTCTCTGGGATGGTATAAGGCCGTGATGGTGAACCTGTGGCATATGTGTCAGAGGTGGCACACAGAGCCCTCTCTGTGGGCACACGTGCCATCACCAGCTGCTCTTTGCGCAAGCTGGAGCACTGGAAACCCGAAGACCAGGTGGACAGTGTGCATATAGCTGATCTTTGGGGTTTTGGCACTCTGGTGCATGCAAAGACCAGCTGGCTGGCACGCATGTGCACGCATGTGCACGCATGTGCATGCCGGAAACATGAAGACCAGGTGGCTGGTGCACGTGCAACTGGTCTTCGGGGTGCCAGCGCTCCTGTGCGTGTGAAGACTAGCTGGCCAGTCCGCATGCGCGCGCCGGAAATCTGAACACTTCAGGGTTCCAGCATTCCAGTTTGGGCACTCGGTACCAAAAAGGTTCGCCACCATTGGTATAAGGATTCCTGCCATGGTCCGGGGGTTGGACTAGAAGACCTCTGAGGCCCCTTTCAATCCTATAATTCTATGAAAGTCACCCATTGGCTTCAGTGGTGAAATGTAAAATTTGTTACTAACGGTTCTGTGGGCGTGGTTTGGTGTGTGGGGGTAATGTGACTGGGTGGGCGTGGCCAACTTTTTTTTTTTTTTACTTTTAAAACCATTTTTTCTACAACCTCTTCGGCCGATTTTGAATTTTACCCCCGGTTTGCGAGGCCTGCAGAGTGCTCCTGGGGGCAGGGAAGGGCAAAAATGTGATATGTTGGGGGTTTAGTAGGCCAAAAATGGCAGCCCAAAAATGCAGAGAGTTCGGGAGGCCTGCAGAGTGCTCCTGGGGTCCGGGGAGGGCAAAAAACCGGATGTGTGGAGGCAAAAAAATATTTTTTTTCTTATTTTCCTCTTCGAAATCTTATAGTCCAAAAAATATAGTACATTTGCCCAAGAATAGCACGTTTTGAACCTTGCAATGTTGAGGGAGCTTTGGAAAAGAGACTGGGCAAAATGGAGGAGAGAGAAGGGGCTGCAGGAAGTACTTGTTAGGAAGAAAAATGAAATTCTATAACTCAGGATTGCACAACTTCAGATTGGAAGACCCAAACTCGTAATGATCCCCCAGAGATGCTCACCAAATTGTATTTCTCAGTATAATTGTACTTCTCAGCTTTCATAGAGGCAAGTGATTCCACGCATAATGGGGCAGTAAACGTATGAATTCCAGATAATTAATTGGAGTTGAGTTGAATTTAATTTAAATTTGCATAAAATAAACCATTTCTGATCCTGGTCACATTCCCTTTTTGGGAGTTCCATCCTCCATCTAGAAAATGACGCATAAAATATTTTATTTCAAGTGCCATTTGCAAAGTAGATAAGAATCGGAGCCAATATATTCACTGGAAATAGAATACAAAATAGAGTAGAGTAGAGTAGAGTAGAGTAGAGTAGAGTAGAGTAGAGTAGAGTAGAGTAGAGTAGAGTAGAGTAGAGTAGAATCGAATCGAATCGAATCGAATAGAATAGAATAGAATAGAATAGAATAGAATAGAATAGAATAGAATTCTTTATTGGCCAAGTGTGATTGGACACACAAGGAATTTCCCTTTGGTGCATATGCTCTCAGTGTACATAGAAGACAAGATACGTTCGTCAAGAATCATAAAGTACAACACTTAATGATAGTCATAGGGTACAAATAAGCAATCAAATCATACTAGGAAACAATACCAATATAAATCGTAAGGATACCAGCAACAAAGTTACAGTCATGCAGTCATAAGTGGGAGGAGATGGGTGATAGGAACGATGAGAAGATTAATAGTAATGCAGACTTAGTGAATAGTTTGACAGTGTTGAGGGAATTATTTGTTTAGCAGAGTGATGGCATTCGGGGAAAAACTGTTCTTGTGTCTAGTTGTTCTGGTGTGCAGTGCTCTATAGCATCGTTTTGAGGGTAGGAGTTGAAACAGTTCATGTCCAGGATGTGTTGTGACTCCAGCCCCGGAGGCTGATTTATCTTCGCATGCTGAGTCGGAGGATGATATGGAGGAAGCTGGCACGAGCTATGTGCCGGAGGGGCCGTCTTCACTGGTGAGTCAGCAAGAACTGACAGTTGCTGACGTGCCTCTGGACCCCAATCAAATTGAGGAGAAACAGAGGCCGGTAACGAGGAGAGGGAGCCCCTATTGGATGCAAGAGAGAGATGTAGGAGACATTGTAGAGAACAGCTATTGCCACGTCCCAAGAGGTGTGGTCAGGAGACGTAGGGCCATACCCTACAAAGTATAAAAGGGGTGTGGCTGGGCCGGAAAGGCGTGGTGAACAATTTGTTGGCGTTTTGGATGCAGTGGAGCTTAGAACTGCTAGTTTTAAGTTTTGAAAAGGAGTCTGCATTCCTGCATTAGCCTGCTGGCCATCTGCCAAGACCTCTGGAACATTGCCCAGTAATTACTGAACTTATATACCTTTGGAACATTGCTGGTAACTACTGAACTGATATACTTTTGAAAGAGAACTGTTTATTAAAGGGCCATCTTCAATCTCACTAGCCTGTGTTTGTTACTGCCGGGCTATTTGAGCTTCTGCAAGGCCACTCGACAGAACAGGATGTGAGGGGTTTGTACATATTTTCACAGCCCTCTTTTTGCCTCGTGCAGTATACAGGTCCTCAATGGAAGGCAGGTAGGTAGCCATTGTTTTTTCTGCAGTTCTAATTATCCTCTGAAGTCTGCGTCTGTCTTGTTGGGTTGCAGAACCAAACCAGACCATTGTAGAGGTGCAGGTAGTCCTCGATTTATGAGCAAAATTGACCCCAAATTGCTAAGTGAGAGAGCCGTAAATGGAGAGCTTGGCTCCATTTAACGACCTTTCTTGCCACAGTTTCTAAGCGAATCACTGCAGTTGCTGTTAGTAACATGTTTGTTAAGTGAATCCAGCTTCCCCATTGACTTTGCTTATGAGAAGGTCGCAAAAGGAGCTCACACGACCCTCGGGATAGTGCAACCATCATAAGTATGAGTCAGTTGCCAAGCATTCAAATTTTGGTCAGGTGACCATGGGGATGCTGCAACAGTCATAAGTGTGAAAAATTCTCAAAGGTCACTTTTTTCAGTGCTGTTGTAACTTCAAATGGTCACTAAATGAACTGTTGGAAGTTAAAGACTAACTGTATCTTGTTTCTTCCTCTGTACCTGACAAGCAGAATTGTGACATCTTTAACTAGTGTTGAGATTATTTCTTTTGTGGCCTATTAATAGCATAGCATAGCATAGCATAGCATAGCATAGCATAGCATAGCATAGCATAGCATAGCATAGCATAGAGGAAGAGGAGAGGAGAGGAGAGAAGAGGAAGAGGAGAAGAGAAGAGAAGAGAAGAGAAGAGAAGAGAAGAGGAGAGGAGAAGAGAAGAGAAGAGAAGAGAAGAGAAGAGAAGAGAAGAGAAGAGAAGAGAAGAGAAGAGAAGAGAAGAGAAGAGAAGAGAGAATGGGAATATAGAATAGAATAGAATAGAATAGAATAGAATAGAATAGAATAGAATAGAATAGAATAGAATAGAATAGAATAGAATAACAGAGTTGGAAGGTACCTTGGAGGCAGTGGTGAAATCCGAACCAGTTTGCTACTGGTTTGCTGGCCGCGCACGCGCAGTACGCGCCAA
Source organism: Pantherophis guttatus (assembly GCF_059756535.1). Lineage (NCBI taxonomy): Eukaryota > Metazoa > Chordata > Lepidosauria > Squamata > Colubridae > Pantherophis > Pantherophis guttatus. Next base: position 10,871,446 of record NC_142065.1, read on the forward strand.
AAGGAGGCTTTTTAGGTTGTCTGTGTGTTAAGTTTGGTTGACTCTTCCTGGGTGATGATGTAATGAAAGGGCTTTGGGCAATTCCTACTATAGCTCTGCCTGAAGGAGATAGATCTTTGTTATGTAGAATAGACTGACCCAGGCCTTAATGGCCCATTAACAGAGATGGGGGTTGAGTTTCTACTTCCCTTTTAGGGGAAATATTCTGCCCTTTTAATATTTCCTAAAATATCTGATTTTCCTAGGAGAGGGGTGGGTGCTAACTTCCTACAGTGGGATGCTGCAAACTGTGGTAATTGTGGCCACGCTGTGTGGTCTCTTGACCGAGGGAAGCGGGAAAAATAGATCATAAGACCTCTTTTTCATGTCCCTCTTGATTTTGGACAATCCCTAAGTGACTGGTTTTTAGTCAAAATCTCAAGAACTATCTGCAAGGTGATATTCAGATTAACAGAAAGTCAAATTAATTATATGTCAAGCCACTCCCCAAATTGTACCAAGGAGATAACCATATTAGTATAGCTGGTATTATTTTCAGGAGAAAAAAAATGTTCTCAGCTCTAACAAAGCAGGAATATCAGATAAATGAGAAAGTCAGAGATGGAGGTAGAGATGGGAAAGAATTTAATTTTACTTTAATTTCCATTATAACAGGAACAGTAGCTGAAGGCTTCAGGGAACACAATTTAGTTTCACCGCCAGCCTCTGTCTCTGCAGTTGTATTTCTCACTGAGGGAATAATTATTTATTTAATGATGGTCAGTTTCAGGGGTGAAATGCTACCAGTTCAAGCGAACCGGTAGTAAAAAATGCTATCAGTTCAAGCGAACTGGTATTTTCGACGATCAGCTGGGCGACGATCAGCTGTGAAGTGTGATTTATATTAGCTAGAATCGTCGTATTTCCTGTTTTCTAGCTAATCTAAATTGCGTGGCACAGTGGATTTCCCCCCCCCTCGCTGTTCTACTTACCTTTGCAGACCTAGAAGGCTTCAAAATGTTCCTTTTTTAGCGCTGCACGAGTGCGCCTCAGGCGTGCATGCATGCAAAGCACTCGGTAGCAGACTCACAGAACTGGTAGCCGAGTATTTCACCGCTGGTCAGTTTGTCCCAACTTTGACAATTTTAAGATGTGTGGACTTCAGTTCCCAGAATTCCCCAGTCAGTTTCCAAGATGGAACTCTCAAAAGCCCGCATACTGACTAGGGAATTCTACACATCCTAAAGTTGCCAAGATGGAGAAACATTGCTCTGACTAGAGACTAGATGTAGCATTCAGATAAGATGATACTCGCGGATTTTCTTAGTTTGCACACTCCCTATCAGGATGCAATCAAAGCATAATTATATTTTGAGAATTATGCATTATGCAAATCCGGAAAATTTCTACAGAAAGATCTATGTTAGAGAAAATAGGCCGAAAACTCATGCATATTAAAGTAAAGGCAACTCCTAATGACAAACGGACACAAATCTATTGTTGGAAACAACATGGAAAGTGTTAATCCAGATTGTTTTCAATTAGAATTTCCTGGTGGTTTTCTAGTACCCAAGTACTAAAAAGATATAATTCTTCTTACTTTTCTTTCTTTCTTTCTTTCTTTTTTTGAAAGGTCAGCTAGTTTCTGAAAGGTTCTGCATTCTCAGTTTTTAAGGCTTGTTGAGTGGAAATTATGAAGAATATTTTTACAATATCGTTCAATCAGCCTAAAAGAAGATATGCATTCTCAAACGGATCTACAGCAATCCAGGAGTTTGAAAATCTATTGTAGGAACAATAATATTTTTTTTGTCCTGTGATGAGAGGAAATCAAGCAGAATTATGCAGATAATCCTCATCTTATGATCACATTTGAGCCCCAAATTTCTGTTGTTATTTGAGACCTTTGTTAAGTGAATTTTGCCTCATTTTACGGGAATGTTGCAAAAGTCATAACTGTGAAAAACGGTCATAAGTCACCTTTTTCAGTGCTATTGCAACTTTGAATGGTCACTAATTGAACTGTTGCAGTGCCCTGGGATCATATGATCCCCTTTTGCGACCTTCTTACAAGGAAAGCAGTGGTGGGTTCCTCCCGGTTCGGCCCGGTTCCGCCGAGCTGGTAGCGGTGACGATATGACGTCACCGAACCAGTTCTGGCCCCCCCACCTCCCCCACTTATCCTCCGCGTTATTGTTACCTTTTATTTGGCCCCACCCCCAATCTATTGCTGCCTCCTGTGTCCCAACTGATGGCTAGAGGGAAAAAAACTGTTTGAACTCTTGCCAGGGGGGCTTCAAAGGGCCGCCCTACAGCTGATCAGTGTTAAAAGAAAACAAATGAGTAAACTGGTGCCTGCAAAAATAAATGGGTAGACCAGTGTCTGCAAAAATACATGAGTAGATCAATGCCTGCAAAAATACATGAGTAGACCAGTGTCTGCAAAAATACATAAGTAGATCAGTGCCTGCAAAAATAAATGGGTAGATCGGTACACCTCTGCAAGCAGTTAAAAGCCTGGTAGACCAGTACCTCTGTTAAATCCTAAAGAATTGTCACATGACCATCAAGCCACGCCCACAAAATAAGCCACGCCCACAGAACCGGTAGTAAAAAATTTTAGAACCCACCCTGAAGCAAAATCAATGGGGAAGCCAGATTCACTTAACAACCGTATTACTAAGATAACAACTACATTGATTCACTTAACAACTGTGGCAAGAAAGGTCGTAAAATGGGGCAAAATTCACTTAACACTTAGCAACAGAAATTTTGGACTCAATTGTGATCAGTTGCCTCTTGAAAAAGCACCTTCCTGGATGACTGAGAATCTCCATAGATAGTCTGTTGTTGAAATGAATGTGCTTGTCACAAATACAGGCATCCCATGAACACTTATAGGGAGATGAGTCTAAGCAGTAACAAAAACTAAGGGAAACCATACCGTTGAACTCTGTGCATCTACCATTAAAATCTTTTTTAAAAACAATTCCTACTGGGCAAAAATAGAAATGCGAAAATATTTCATGTAGGCTCATTCCAAGGCGTACCTAACAGATATTTCAAATGGATTTGACAACTAGTTTTCAAATAAAAGCAACGGTAAAACATTAATGGATTACTACGGATGCATTTTAATCATTTTTTTTTTTTGTTCAAGCAGTTTTTATTAGCAGCTTCATCGCATTTAATTCATTCCTAATTAAAAGCTTGGCTTTCTGACGTCTTTGTAACGTTAGTTTTTATATTCACAAGGGAACTGCATATCGCAATGAAATCAGTGATTCTCACTGTCCCCCTGCAGCAAGTAAATAGCATATAACATTTGTACGGGAAATACATTTTATCAGCAGCAAGTTCTCTATATGTTCCACATTTTTAGTGGTACAGGTAGTCCTCAACATACAACCACAATTGAGCCCAAAATTTCCATTACTAAGCAAGACAGTTAAGTGAGGTTTTTCCAGGGGTGAAATGCTACCGGTTCAGGCCAGTTCGCCCAAACCGGTAGTAAAAAAAATGCTTTAAAAAGTACGACAATCAGCTGTGCCGCACGATCGTTGGAACTTTTTTTTTACTTTTTTTTTAGCATTTTTTTTTACTACCAATCAGCTGTGAGAAAATCAGCTGTGCCTGATTGTCTGTGAGGTTCCTGCTTGTTGCAGGGGCCATTTTGTGTGAAGTCCAGCTGCGTTTGTTGCTTTTGCATTGTGTGTGAGTCAGTTGTGCAGCTTTTGTGTTATTTTTGTGTAAAGTGCGATAGTTTGTTTTTGAGCTCTCTGTGACTCTTTGAGGTTCCGGTTTGTTGCAGGGGCCATTTTGTGTGAAGTCCAGCTACTTTTGCATTGTGTGTGAGTCAGTTGTGCAGCCACACCCACCCGGTCACATGACTACCAAGCCACGCCCATCTGATTATATGGCCACCAAGCCACACCCACCTGGTCATATGATCTCCAAGCCATGCCCACCTGGTCACATGACCACCAAGCCATGACCACCAAGCCATGACCACAGAACTGGTAGGGAAAATTTTTGAATTTCACCACTGGGTTTTTCCCATTTTTAAGACCTTTCCTGCCACAATTGTTAAGTGAATCACTGCAGCTATTAAATTAATAACAGGGTTGATAAGTGAATCTGGCTTCCTCATTGACTTTCCTTGTTAAAAAGTGGCCAAAAGAGACATCGCAACCATTATCAACCAGAGTCACTTGCTAAGTATCTTAATTTTTATCATGTGACCACAGGGATGCCGTAACAGTTGTAAGTGTGAAAAATGGTCATAAGTCAGTTTTTTCAGTGCCGTTGTATAACTTCAAACGGTAGGTTAAAAAATGGTTGTAAATCAAGGACTATGTGTGCATAACAAAAGACTTTGACTCAATCAACTCCAATGTCCTAAAATGGTACACCAGCTTTCAAGTCCTTTAGATGGTTCATCCATCAAGACGGAGAAGAAAGGGAAAAAGGATGGAGAAAGAGTTTTAGGAACCTGTCTTTAAGACACAAAGCCTTAACTCCTGATGTGGATTTGCATTCAGAATAGAATAGAGCTGGAAGGGACCTTGGAGGTCTTCTAGTCCAGCCCCCTGCTCAAAGCAGGAGAACCTATACCAGTGATGGCTAACCTTTTTGCCATTGTGTGCCAGGAGAGGGGGGGGAGGGTCGCGCGCGCATGCGTGCGCAACTCCCTCCCCCCCGCTCCTGGCACATGATGGCCTGGTAGGCCCGTTTTTCTTTCTTACCTGGTTCCAGATCCTCTCTGTGTATCTGGGAAGGGCGAAAACAGCCTTTCCCACTCCCTTGGAGGCCCTACGGAAGCTGAAAGGGCCCATTTCCCAACTCCCGGTGGGACAGGAAGTGACATTTTTTGCTGTCCCCAGCCTCCAGAACCTCTCTAGGAGTCTGTAGGAGCCTCTCTAGGAGTCTGTAGGAGCCTCTCTAGGAGTCTCTGGAGGCTGGGGACAGGAAAAAACATCACTTCCTGTCCCACTGGGAGTCGGGAAATGGGCCCTTTCAGCCTCCGTAGGGCCTCCAAGGGAGTGGGAAAGGCTGTTTTCGCCCTTCCCAGATACACAGAGAGGATCTGGAGCCAGGTAAGAAAGAAAAACGGGCCTTCCCCACCCCTCCCCCAGGCCCTCCAGAGGCAGGAAATAGCCTGTTTCCCTACTTCTGGTGGGCCCAGAAGGCCCGAAAATCAGCTGGCCAGCGCGCGCATGCACCCCAGAGCTGAGCTGGCGTGCCCACTAATATGGCTCCGCGTGACACCTGTGGCACGCGTACCATAGGTTCGCCATCACGGACCTATACCATCTCAGACAAGTGGCTGTCCAGTCTCTTCTTAAAAACTTCCAGTGATGGAGCACCCACGATTTCTGAAGGCAAGCTGTTCCATTAATTGTCCTCGCTGTTAGGAAGTTTCTCCTGAATTCCAGGTTGCTTCTCTCTTTGTTTAGTTTTCAATCATTATTTCTTGTCCTGCCCTCTGGTGCTTTGGAAAATAATTTGACCCCTTCCTCTTTGTGGCAGCCTCTCAAATATTGGATATTCCACTGGTGAAATCCAATTTTTTTTTACTACCTGTTCTGTGAGTGTGGGGTGGTGGGCATGGTGTCGCTTGGTGGGCGTGGCAGGGGAAGGATACTGCAACATCTCCATTCCCACCCCACTCTGGGGCCAGCCAGAGGTGGCATTTGCCAGTTCTCTGAACTACTCAAAATTTCCGCTACCGGTTCCCCGAACTGCCCAAAATTTCCGCTACCGGTTCTCCAGAACCTGTCAGAACCTGCTGGATTTCACCCCTGCTGCTATCATGTCACCCCTAATTCTTCTTTTCTTTAGACCCAAAACCTGCAGCCATTCTTCGTATGGTTTAGTCTCCAGGCCTTTGATCATCTTAGTTGCTCTTCTCTGAACTTTTTCCAAAGTTTCAACATCTCTTAAGTAGTATGGTGACCAAAATTGGTTGCAGTATTCCAGTTGTAGTCTTACTGGGGTTTTGTAAATCGGCACTAATACTTCACATGATCTTGATTCTATGCCTGTTTGTACAACCCAGGATTATATTAGCTTTTTTGGCTTTTACTCCCCACCCTTTTCCTATTCCCCACCCATCCTTGAGCAGTTAGGAAACCACACCGCTTGACTCATTGCCGATCCATCTACATCTCCCGTAGCTTGTCTTCCCGGTGACTTAGATCCAAAGTGATGAGTGACAAGATCTAAATAATCTTCACACCTTGAGGCTGTCCTTGCCCAGCGTCAAGAGAAGAGGGAAAATATTACTTTAATTCTGGTACAGCTCAGGATGATTTAAGGTTGTCTTTACCCTGGGCAGAAACAAACATGTTTGTACAGCACTTAAAGAGTATCTGTGGGTTGGGGGCCAAAATGCTGGCCACCACCACTTCATCACAGTGACACCCCCTTTTTAGGGGTCTCAGGTAGCTGTAAAAAAAAGGGGCAGGGCTGCCACGTTTTGGACCACCGTGAGGATGTTTTAACAGAGTAGAATAACAGAGTTAGAAGGGACCTTGGAGGTCTTCTAGTCCAACCCCCTGCTCAGGCAGGAAACCCTAGACCTGTGATGGCGAACCTATGGCACGCGTGCCACAGGTGGCATGCGGAGGCATATCTGTGGGAACATGAATGTTGCCCTAGCTCAGCTCCAGCGCGCATGCGCGTGCCAGCCAACTGGTTTTCGGGCCTACCGGAAGTCAGGAAACAGGCTGTTTCCGGCCTTCGGAGGGCCTCCAAGTGGGTGGAGAAGGCAGTTCTCACCCTCCCCAGACTCCTAAAAAGCCTCTGGAGCCTGGGGAGGGCACAAAATGGGCCTACCGAGCCCACCCTGCCATCACGTGCCAAAAGTAAGGGGAGTGCGGGGGTTGCGTGCACATGCGCATGGCACATTGAATTATGGGTGTGGGCACACATGTGTGTGACCCCCCCACACCCTCATTCCACTTTTGGCACACAACAGCAAAAAGGTTAACTATCATTGCCCTAGACCATTTCAGACAAGTGGCTGTCCAGTCTCTTCTTAAAAACCTCCAGTGATGTAGTACCTACCATTTTGGAAGGCAAGTCATTCCACTAGTTAATTGTTCTCACTATTAGGAACTTTCTCTTTAGTTCTAGATGGGTTCTCTGTTTGATTAGTTTCCATCCATTGTTTCTTGTCTTATATTTGGAAAATAGGTTGGCCCCTGCTCAAGCAGGAAATCCTAAATCATTTCAGACAAATGGCTGCCAATCTTTTCTTAAAAACTTCCAATGTTAAGAGTAGCACCCACAACTTCTGGAGGCAAGCTGTTCCACCGATTAATTGTTCTGTCAGGAAATTTCTCCTTAATCCTAAATTGGTTCTCTCCTTGATTTGTTTCCATCCATTGTCCTTTTTTCCTCTCAAAGATGTTTTGCTTCTCATCCAAAAGCTTCACAGAACTGAGGAAACTTTTTGGATGGGAAGCAAAAGTCCAGTTGCCTTTTGAAAAAAAAAAGCACCTTTGAGACAGTCCTGATTTGGAAGACTGAGAATCTCCACAGACATTTCCATCCATTGTTTCTTGTCCTGCCTTCAGGTGTTTTGGAGAATAACTTGACCCTGCCATTTCTTTGTGTCAGCCCTTCAAATATTGGAGCACTGCTATCATATCACCCAGTGGCGGGATTCAGCCGGTTCGGGCCAGTTTGCACGAACTGGTTGTTAAATTGCTGGCTGGCCCCACCCCTCCCCGCCCCTTCCAGGAATCCCTACACGGCCCAGTTTGGCTCCCAGGTAAGTGCAGGGAGGCCTACTAGGTCCAAAACATGGCTCAGAGGAAAGTGCGGTACAGCCCCTCCGGGGCCCCTTTTTGCCCCCAGGAGGTTGCAGGGAGGCCTACTGGGCCCAAAATGGGGTGCGGGGTGTGTGTGTGTAGGAAGCCGAGTGCTGCCTGTCACACCCCCTGGCCACGCCCACCATGGCCATGCTCACACAGCCGGTCATTAGGGCAGATAATCAATTACTAAATTATTTGAATCCCACCACTGATGTCACCCCAGTCCCTCTTTTCATTCAACTTGACATACCTGCACCCGTTCTTTATATGCTTAGCCTCCAGTCCCCTAATCATCTTTGTTCCTCTTCTCTGCACTTTTTCTAAAGAGTCTTTTTTACATCGTGACAACCAGAACTGATGCAATATTCCAAGAGTGATCTTATCAAGGCATTATAAAATGATGCTAACACTTTGTCAGATAGAACCCAACCCAAGAAGTTATAATATATTTTAGTTCCGGTCAACATTTTATTGTTTTCCTCGATTGTTAATCCTCTGCATTGCTTTCCTTTCCTTTGTTGCAGATCATTTTTGTACCCTACTCCTAGTCACATTTTTTGAACTGCCCAGTTCTAAACAAATGCATAAACTGCCTTCTTTTGTTTTATTTGCTGAAGAGGCAGGCAGACTTCCAAGTCCCAAAAGAAAGATTTGGACTGAAGCCATCAATGATTTTTACCTCTTAAGGAGCCTAGGTGGTTCTCCGAGGCAATCGTGGAATTGAAGACAAGGCTGGAAGCTGCTGCTTTGCTTTGGAACATGCCAGATTCTCACTGAACTTTCTTTTCTAATTAAAAGAACCAAGGGAGGAAAATAGAAATAAATTTAAGTGGGGCAGAATGCCATGCTGGCATCAAGGAAGTAACACAGGGGAGGGGGGTTTGCCTTGCCATCAAGTGGAGATCCCAGCAGGAAGCATAGAACATAGAATAATAGAGTTGGAAGGGACCTCAGAGGTCCTCTAGTCCAATCCCTATACCAGTGATGCTTAACCTTTTTGGGGCCGAGTGACCAAAGCGTGTGCAAGCACGTGAATGCACGCACGCGTGCCTGAACTCCCAAAATGCAATGTGAGTGCCCCGCACACATGCGGTCCAACCCTCACATGTGCACCCATCCCCCATGCATGCGTGTGCATCCCTGTGCATGTGCTCCGACCCCTGCGCATGCGCCCCGGATCCCCCGTGCCCCATTTTGGCTTCCAGGTTGGTGCAGGACGCTTTCCAGGCCCAAAATGGGGCATGGGGGAGCCACGGGAGGCCCCTCCATGCCCTGTTTTGGGCCTGGAAAACCTCCTGCACCAACCTGCACCCCCCCGCACATGCGACCCACCCCCTGCGCGCATGCGCACATACTTCCCCCGCATATACCCCACCCCCTGTGCATGCATGGCAGAGACCTGAAGACCAGCTGGCAGGCGGGAGGCGCGTGGACATGCGCAGTGGAGCTGGGCTGGGGCAATGGCTGGTGTGCCCGCAGAGAAGGCTCTGTGTGCCACCTGTGGCACGCGTGCCATTTATTTATTTATTTATTTATTTTTTATTGGTTCTGTCAGATGTAAATGCCAATGTGTAAATAGTGTACAGACAGGGTATCAGGGGTTAACTTATTCTTCACTTCTTAATGTATTCATAATTCACCACTCCCACATATAGCTCCACCCATTGTATATATAAGGAGCTACCTACACCATTTCCCTTGCTTCTATCTGTGAATATTCAGTGAATATAGAATGCCTAATGTAAATAAAAGAATATATAGTTAAATCTTTAACTCTTGTTGATCTTATTGAGTCTGATCCTGAAAATATTGCAACAAACTGGTAGCAGAGGATGGTTAATTGACTCAATAAAAAGCTTTAAAATGTCTAAGAAAGATAGGCCCAACACCAGGGCCTACAGCAAAGAAATGGAAACGGAACAAGAAATAATCAACGAATCCACGAATGCAATTTCGAGAGAATCCGAAGAATACACCACTGAAGACGAAGAAATAATTGATGACCAGGAGGAAATCGAAATAGAAAATAACGAACTCAGGTCAGAGATATTAAAACTATTAAAAAGCCAGAAGAATGATGAAAGCCTCATCGCGAACCTCCAAGATATGCTAAAGAACAGCGGAGCAGCGAGAGAGAAAAACATCACCAATGAAAAACCCAAAGATCCAAAAATAGTGAGTAATATGACTGCGGAGAAAATCATTACAAAGAAGAAAAACGATGATCCCGCGCAAAAATTTGAATGGCGGCCATCTTGGTTTCAACCGGCCTCCAAGATGAACGAAGCAGAGCCAATCAGCAAGCTCAATTCAAAATCTCTGGCGCGAAAAATATTATCGGACAACGAAAACGAAAAGGAAGATTCAAACACCTCAGAAGAATCAGAACCAGAAAGCGAGGAAGATCCAACAAAACACCAAATAAAATCAGCGATGAAAACGCTCTTTGCTGCATTTGGGCCAAAACTGAAAATTACTAAAAAGACACCAAAAAAGCGAACGAGCAAGCCAATGCCTCAAGACCTGCCCGCTCCCATCCTGACTACTAGAGCGCTGACGCCGGAACCCAGAGAGCCCTGCCGATACCGCCCTACGCCGCAGACCGAAGCAAGCACCAACGCTCTCAATAGAAGAGGAAGAACAGCCACCGTCGCCAGAACCCCCAAAGTCGAACCAGAGACCGACTCATCTGAAGAAGAGCAGAGCGAGCAAGCCGCAATGAGGAGAACCTTCCACGACGACGCCGAAGAAGAAATGAGCAACGCGCATGCGCGAAACTACGCTGACGATCCGGGAAGACATGAACAGGAGAGAAGATCATGCAGACTCGTAGCGAGCATCCCCACGCCGTTTTGCAATTTTCTGCATTTACGAGACCACGGACTACCTCAGGTTGTAAGTAATGGACCCAATAATGTCGGAAATTTACCCAGTGACTTCCCAAAACTAAGGGTTGATGGCATTAATTTACAAGAATGGTATCAACAGCTCCAGGTTGTCTTTATGAAGGAAAACTTACTGTTTTTTATCACTAGTCCCCCAAAAAGACCTTGGTCACTAAAAATAGATTGTTTACACCATAGAGCTTTTTTCTTAATAATATCTAGTGTGTCTCCTGCAATGTATCACAGCATTAAGCCAAATTTGACTGTTTCAGAAATTATTCAATGCATGTTTAATTTGTTTCACAGTGACAGTGTAGCCACCACCACAAGGATATCTAAAGACTTCTTTTCATCTAGGATAAAACCAGGGGTTTCCATAAGTGAACATTTAATATCTTTGAACAAAATAAGAGCTGAACTGCATTTGAGGGGGGAGGTGATTTCAGACCAAACAATGAAAAGTGTCATTATCAACTCACTTGACCCATCATGGGACAATTTTATGTCACATTTAGACACAATCAATCTAGGGTATTTATTCATAGAAAGTCTATCTAACAAATTGATAACAGAAGATAATTCTAGAAGGAATCGTTCTAACAATCACACAGAACATAAACCATATAGGAAAGTAGCTTTCCAAGAAAAATATAGTGGAACATTTAAATGTCATAATTGTGGATCCAGGGAACACAATAGAAGAGATTGCCCAAAATTCTTAAAAGAAAGATATAGATCAGAATACAGAAACAAATACGATTATAGACAGCCTTCCATAGAAAGGCATAGATATAGAAGCCCACCAAATCACAGAGAGAATAGAGGGGGCAGAGACAATTCAAAGGATAGAAAGTCTGGTTCACTGAATGGATTAAATAAACAAGACAACACTAACGCACAACAAAGTGAGAACAATAATTGGCTTATTGATTCTGGAGCAACTAATCACACCACTAATAACAAAAGTATATTGTCTTCATTTGCAGAAGATAAATTTGTAATTAAGGTAGCTAACCAAGAAAAGGTTCAAGTATTAGGTAGAGGAAATGTAACCTTGCCTGGTTTAGGAAAAATAGAGGGGGTATTACTAATACCTGAAATACCTCATAACATATTAAGTGCCATAAAACTAAGCAGAGATTCTGACATTAACATTGTCTTTTCAAAAGGAAAGGCAACTTTGGAAAAGAATAAAATAAATGTAGGCACTGTGGTGACTAAAGGAGGACTACCTTACCTAATAACAAAAGAAAAATGGTTACATAACATTGATTCAAATATGGAAGATTGTATTGAAATAGATGATGAGAATGTTAGCAACAGTGACAATGATGAATGTAAAATATCTCATGATCACACAGATGCACACAACGATAAGAAGCCAAAGATAGGTAAACCAATTCATGATGAGTGTGCTCACATATTGCATAGGAAGTTAGGACATGCCAGTTTTCCTGTAGTGCAAAAAATGACTGAACACGCAGAAGGTGTTAAAATAAAGAATTGTGAAAATTATCTGGAATGCTCAGTATGTAAATCTACAAAACTAAAAACTAGTCCCAGGCCAAGAAAATCTACCAGATCAACTAACAAAATTTTTGATTTAGTACACATGGACTTAGTTGGTCCATTAACTCCATCAATCACTTATAGGAAACGTTACTTCCTGACAATAGTGGACAATTATAGCCGCTATGGATTTGTTTACACATTAAAACACAAAGATGAAACATTTCAAAAATTTAAAGAATTTTACAAACGCATAGAAACACAACACAACATCAAAATAAAACAAATTATGACAGACAGAGGATGCGAATTCATGTCTAAAGAATTCTCACAATGGTTAAAAGACAAAGGAATGTTACATTACACATCTAGTCCATTTTCTCCGTTCCAAAACGGGATTGCAGAGAGAAAAAATTCCACATTACAAACCATGATTAGATGCACATTGGAAGATGCTGGCTTAAGCAAACAATTCTGGTCAGAAGCCTTACATTATTCAAATTACACACAAAATAGAACATGGTCCAGCATTATAAATAAGACACCATATGAAGTGATGTATAATAGAAAACCAAAATTAGCACACATGCATATATTTGGAGTCACAGCAGACGTACACATACCTAAACAATTAAGAAGAAAGGGAGAAAATGTGTCCAGGAGACTCAGATTTATGGGATATGAGACTGGCACTAAAGGATACAGATTCATTGATAGTAACAACAAATTTATAGTCTCCAGAACAGCTGTGTTCCATGAACAAGCTAACTGGTCTAAATTACATCTTAATGAGATATTCCCAAATAAACATGAAGATACAAAATCTCATGAGAAAGGGACTATAGAAAAACAAAATATCAACAAATATAAAAACAAAACAAAAACTTGGACAAATAGCCAACTCAAAATAAAGACAGATACACTAACAAAAAAGGAAGCAAGATATTTGCATGATAACGATAGTAAACCCGAGAAAATCATTAGAAACACCAGAAATCAAATGCCAAATAAATACAAGGATTATGTAATGCATATGAATGGTGAACCAACAACACCCAATACATACGAGGAAGTGTTAAAACTTCCTCACGAAGAAAAAGAAAAATGGGAATTAGCAATGAAGAAAGAGATGGAAAGTTTACAAGGACTAAATGTATTTACACCTGCATCTGCACCTAAAGATAAGACAATTATTGGTACCAGATGGATATATAAAATTAAGAATTTAGAGGGAGGAAATACTCTATACAAAGCTAGATTGGTTGCACAGGGTTATGCACAGAAATATCCAGAGGACTATACTGACACGTATTCCCCCACTGTAAGAACAGAGAGTGTCAAAACAGCTCTAGTGGTAGCTTCAGCACTCAATCTAGATGTATTCCAATATGACATACAGACTGCGTACCTACACGCAAAATTAGATAAAGAAATATACGTGAGAGCACCTCATAGTCCATACACAAACAGAAATGAGACTTGGTTGTTAAACAAGAGTTTATACGGGCTAAAACAATCTGGTAAACGGTGGTATGATTGTTTAGTAAAAGTACTTAAGACCATGGACTTCAACGCTACCACTGCTGATAATTGTTTCTTTGTCAAGAGGGGTGATGATTACATTGAATTTGTATTGATTTATGTGGATGACATTTTATACATAGGAAAACATAAAGAAAGAAGAGAAACTTTTGTAACTAAACTAAATGAACATTTCTCATTGAAATCTTTAGGCAAGGTAAACAAATACCTTGGTGTCCAAATTAATAAGACAAAAAGGGGATTCAAACTTACCCAGAGAGATAAGATCATAGATCTTTTAAATAAATGCAACTTAAACAATGCCAAACCATGTGATACCCCTATGCAAACTGACTTTCTAAGGAATTCTGATGAATCTTCTCCCGAGTTCAAGGACAATACATTCTATAGATCAATCATAGGTTCACTCCTTTACATATCTAATTGGACTAGACCGGACATCGCTTTACCACTCAATTTATTATCTAGGCATGTCAGCAAACCAACAATGTACCACTGGGAAGCTGTTAAAAGAATTTTAAGATATTTAAAAAGTACACTAGACTTTTGTTTAATGTTAGAACCTAATGATATTAAAGAACCAAAGCTCACGTGTTATGCAGATGCAGATTGGGCTGGAGACACCTCATGCAGAAAAAGCACATCCGGTTATGTATTTCTCTTAAATGACTGTCCAGTTTACTGGTACACTGGTAAACAAGAACTAGTGGCTACTTCAACAACAGAAGCGGAATATGTTTGTTTATCCAAGGCCGCAAATAACCTTGTATGGTTTAATGATTTAATTTCAGATGTCTGGAAAAAACCTGCTCTGCCTTTTGTTATGCATGAAGACAATAAAGCAGCCATTGAAATATCTAGATCTGATGCCATTGGACAAAGATCCAGACATATAGATATAAAATTTAAACATGTGAGACAATTATCTCAGGATGGATTTATTAAAGCAGTGCATTGCGACACTTCAGAACAATTAGCTGATATATTAACGAAGCCTTTACCTTCTAAACAGCATAAATACTTAACTTCTAAGTTGTATGTTTTGTATTGTCCTGAATCTGAATGTAACTGGTGTTGTATAACGAATCGGCATTTAGAGGGGGATTTGTCAGATGTAAATGCCTTATTCTCCAATGTGTAAATAGTGTACAGACAGGGTATCAGGGGTTAACTTATTCTTCACTTCTTAATGTATTCATAATTCACCACTCCCACATATAGCTCCACCCATTGTATATATAAGGAGCTACCTACACCATTTCCCTTGCTTCTATCTGTGAATATTCAGTGAATATAGAATGCCTAATGTAAATAAAAGAATATATAGTTAAATCTTTAACTCTTGTTGATCTTATTGAGTCTGATCCTGAAAATATTGCAACAGGTTCGATTTATATGCCACCCTTCTCCGGAGATTTAGTAGGGCTTTCGGGGCCCCCCAAATGGTGTTCTTTTTTTATACAAAGTCAGCTTATTGCCTCCACAATCCAGGTCCTCATTTTACCTACCTCGGAAGGATGGAAGGCTGAGTCAACCTTGAGCCTGGTGAGATTTGAACTCGCAGTAATTGCAGGCAGTTGGCAGCTAAGTGCTATTTAACAGCGCTTTAGTCCTCTGCTCCACCAAGGCTCCTTAGCGTGATGGCGCCATAGGTTTGCCATCATGGCCCTATACCATTTTAGAGAAATGTTTGTCCAGTCTCCTCTTAAAAACTTCCAGAGTTGGAGCATCCACAACGTCTGGAGGCAAGTTGTTTCACTGATTAATTGTTCTAACTATCAGGAAGTTTCTCCTTAGTTCTAGGTTGCTTCTCTCCTTGGTTAATTTCCACCCATTGCTTCTTGCCCTGCCCTCAGGTGCTTTGGAGAATAGCTTGACTCCCCCTTCTTTGTAGGAGCCACTCAAATACTGGAAGACTGCTTTCATCTCGCCCCTAGTCCTTCTTTTCACTAGACTAGATATATCCAATTCCTGCAACCGTCCTTCATATGTTTTAGCCTCCAACCCCCTAATCATCTTGGTTGCTCTTCTCTGCACTCTTTCCAAAGTCTCAACTTGTTGGTAATAAGTACATCTTGCCTTACGGTTGCACCCTGGATGGATTAAGTACAAGACACTTAATATAGCCGGTTAAAGATCTGGCAGTCTATTGGCAGGGAGCTCAAAGTTTTCACTTTTTAATTTGTATTTTTTGTTTTGTTTTGTTTTAATGGGTGGACTGGCAGGTGGCTCGGTCTAGTTCATTGGGTTAATACAAAGTTCACTCAGGTAGTCCTCGACGTTCGACCACAATTGAGCCCAACATTTCTGTTGCTAGGCGAGACAGTTGTTAAGTGAGTTTTGCCGCATTTTACAATCTTTCTTGCCACAGTTGTTAAGTGGAACGTGGCCGTTGTTAAGTTAGCACAGCACGGTTGTTAGGTGAATCTGGCTTCCCCATTGACTTTGCTTATACTTCGGATCTGGATTGTAGGTACCCCCTGGTTTGTCTGTTGGAACTTTGAACGGTGGCTAAATGATGAATCATAAATCAAGGAGTACCTGTCGAGTGTCACATACCCCTTGACACCACATCACCTTGATGGTATGGAAGACCATGAAAGGGGGGGGGGGATATCGCCTGAGGATCTGGAGCATACTAATGGATTCCAGCAATGAAACACGGTGGAGAGGGGTGTTGCGTTAGGTCACCATGCACACTAATAGTGGGTGATGGACAGAATACAAGAAGAGGGGGGGTGGAATGAGAACATACATCAGCAGCTGAAGAGATGATAGCAAGGCGGAGAATGACATCACATGCCTGCGACCGAAGACAAATGAATGAACAGAACAAGCGGCGGATTTGATTGTAACAGCTGTGAGGGATTGCCTAAAGATAGTTAACTGTGTCCATGCCCTATAAAACCGTACGGTCAGGGAGTTAAGGTGTCTCCGACTTTGTTTCTTCTCAGCAGCTCAGTGACTACTGTACGCCGCTGTGTTGCTTTCATTAAACTGGGTTTTGGATCGAATCCCTCCTTTCGTGTGTGCATGTTCATTTGCGCCTGGTGAAGCACTGGCTGAGGGGCTGAGAGGACCTGCATTTTCTGAACTCTGTAGCACATGTTGCCATTTCATACCGTGCTTTCCCAAAAATAAGACACTGTCTTATATTTTTTTGAACCCCGAAATAAGTGCTTGGCCTTATTTTTGGGGATGTCTTATTATTTTGGGGCATGTGGAGCATCTTGCCGTCTTACCTATTTCTAGCTCTGTCTCCCTAACCTTAACCAGAGGAAATGGCGGAGACCAGCTTTCGCATGCGGTTAAATATTTTCAGGGAGGGCTTATTTTCAGGGAGGCTTATTTTCGGGGAGGGCTTATTTTAGTGCATGCGCTCAAAAGCCTGATTGGGCTTATTATCAGGGGATGTCTTATTTTAGGGGAAACAGAGTAGTGTGAAAGATGGCTGAGAACATGGGCCTGAAAGAAAAAAAAAACAGTGGGGGAAGAGAGGGAGAGAAACCCCATGGACTGGAATTAATGTAACTCGCACAGCAGGCTAGACTTAAATATATCTATTTTGCCACCGAAATTAATTTAGCATTCCAAATTCATCGGCGTTGGAAGATAAAGACATAAAACGGGCCTGCCAAGTCACGCTTAGCTCAGGTTTTTCTCATTCTTTCGGTGGAAAAAAGACAAGGAAAGCAAGGGGAGGGGGAAATAACGGAGGGAAGAAAAATAACAGAAAGGGCAAGAGATAATTTTCTAGGTGTGCAGACAATCCATCCGACAGAGATACAGCTCTGGCGCCATTTTTACCTGGAGCGGAAGATAAAAAGGTGAAATTAATACCGAATGTGTGGAAATACAGAGAAGCTTTGTAAATGTATGCAGATGGGAAATAAGAGCCTTTCCAGCTGTCTTCAGGGCTCTTAGTTTCTCTAGAGATGGTTGGGCTTGGCCACATTTGAAAGGACTAGGGGTGTGTGTGACATTTAACAGATTTAACAGATTAACAGATTAACAGAGTTGGAAGGGACCTTGTGGGTCATCTAGTCCAACCCCCCTCCTGCTCAAGCAGGAGACCCTACACCATTTCTGACAAATGGCAGTCCAATCTTTTCTTGAAAGTCTCAAGTGATGAAGCTCCCACAACTTCCAAAGGCAACTTCTGCTCCATTGGTTGATTGTTCTGACTGTCAGAAAGTTCCTCCTCATTTCTAGGTTGAATCTCTCCTTGATCAGTTTCCATCCATTATTCCTTGTCTGGCCTTCAGGTGCTTTGGAAAATAGCTTGACCCCCCTCCTCTCTGTGGCAGCCCCTCAAGTACTTGAAGATGGCTATCATGTCTCCCCTGGTCCTTCTCTTCACTAGACTAGCCATGCCCCAGTTCTTCATATGTTTTATTCTCCAGTCCCCTAATCATCCTGGTTGCTCTCCTCTGCACTTTTTCTAGAGTCTCAACATCTTATTGATAGTGGGGTGACCAAAACTGGATGCAATACTCTAGGTGTGGCCTTACTAGGGCTTTATAGAGTGGTGTTAGTACCTCACTTGATCTTGATTGTATTCCTCTGTTAATGCAATTTAGGATTGCATTGGCTTTTTTAGCTGCCGCTGCACACTGCTGATAGCAGTATTCCAGTATTTGAGGGGCTGCCATTTTGGTTGTTTTCCAAAGCACCTGAAGGCAAGACAAGGAATGGAAACTAATCAAGGAGAGAAGCAACCAGGAATTAAGGAGAAACTTCCAAACAGTGAGGACAATTAACCAATGGAACTGCTAGCCTTCAGAAATTGTGGGTGCTTCATCACTGGAGGTTTTTAAGAAGAGACTGGACAGCCACTTGTCTGAAATGGTATAGGATCTCCTGCTTGAGCAGAGGGCTGGACTAGAAGACCTCTAGGTCTATTCTATTCTGAAGAAGAGGGAGCTGTAATTGTTCAACTGCACCATTGTAGCTATCATCTTGAGCCAACACTGATGGCTGATTATTTCTTATAGCCATTCTTAGTTGACATGTTGAATTTTATTTTTGGCCATTTTTGTTCATTGGTTCACCCAAAATTAGAAAGGGAGGGAGGGAGGGAAGAAAAGCGGTAGGGGAAGGGGAAGGGGAAGGGGAAGGGGAAGGGAAGGGAAGGGAAGCGAAGGGAAGGGACGGGAAGGGAAGGGAAGGGAAGAAATGATATAAACCCATAACTTCAGGACCAGATGATAAGCTGGTCTATCATAACTTTGAACAGCCATTAAGCGACTAGTCATTAAGAAGGACAACCTGTATATATTATTAAATTTCATAATATAAAATGCCAATTAAAATAAAGATAGTAGGGGTGTGGGGATAAAGAAAAAAAGAAGGAAAAACATTAACTTCCTTTTTCCAGTGCAGTAGAATAAAAACAATGTTAGAGCCTCGGTGTTTTACTTTTACATACTTAGTAGATTAGCCATTTCTATATCCACAGACTTAGCTCATCAGCAAATCCCAAAATCAAACTTCTTTTTTTTCACAGCCTCGAACACAAAGTCTAGAAGAAACAGAAGTAGAAGTAGAAACAAAACAGTATGTATTATTTTCTTTGTTTCAAACAGTTTGGCCATCTGTGCAGGCTCCATCAGTTTTTTTCACACATTCCTCCATTGTGGTGATTAATATATAATTCCACTGTCTTGATGTAGGGAAGTGAGAGTTGTGTAGGTCAGGAGAAACGGGAATAGAGATGTTTTCAAAAGGTCTGTGGTAAACCTGGAAGAAGGATTACAGTAGTGGCCAAAATCATGGAAACCTTTTGGGAAAAAATGTATTTTCTAAAACTAGCTAATAACACCACTTTTTTTTTTTTTTGGAGTAGTACCATAAAATTATATATATCAATGGAAAGATAACTTAATAACCACCTGAGCTTGGTGGTTTTCTGGCAAACCTTTCATTACCAAACTAGATGACGTCATCAATGCACAAGGACGCCACAGTTCAAATATTCTCTTCTACGAAGGGCTGCTGCAGGGATTTGGACTGAACACAAAATGGAGTGACAGATAAGAAAAATTATGCAGAGGTGGCTTGGGCATATCAAGGGAATGAATGAGAACTGAAGGATTAAGACGAATATAAGGAGGACGGAATGGAAAAAAGAAGGAGAAGATGAAGGAAGAAGAAGATCGGGAGGAATGCAGTTGATGAGATCTGGCAAAGAGGGAGGCAAGCCGCCCAGCGTCACCTTATTGGTGGAATGGGTGGCATATAAATTTAATCAATAAAGAAAAGATGTTGAAAGTTCCAAAGGCAGCATATCAAAAGTATGAAAACAGGAATGGTTTGTAAAGGTAGAAAGATCTGGAGAGGGAAAGTTAAGGGACTTTTAATAAACTAGAATTAGTTATAGTTTCTCTTCCTTTTTTATCTCAGATTCCTTCCTTCCTTCCTTCCTTCCTTCCTTCCTTCCTTCCTTCCTTCCTTCTGCTTTTCTGTGCTTTGCACAATGATGTTTGGAAATTGTGTGATTTGGAAGCTTATGTATGCATCTATGGGGTTTACACATCAATTCTGTAACTTCAATATGTATGTGTGTATATATATATATATATATATATATATATACAGGTTCTACCTACTAAATATATACACAGCCAGGTTCTACCTACTAAAGAGAAGTACACATAAAACCTACGAAAAAGATATATATATATATATATATATAATAAATAATCTTTTTCGTAGGTTTTATGTGTACTTCTCTTTAGTAGGTAGAACCTGGCTGTAAATATATATAGTAGGGGTATATATATATATATATATATATATATATATATATATATATATATAAAAAAAATTTTTTTTCATTTACATTTAAATGTGTCTTTAAAAAATCTCACACACACCTAGAGAATGTTCTAATCTTTGGTTTTATTCTTTTGATTTTTTTTTTTTAAATTTGATTTATATGCCGCCCTTCTCCAGAGACTCAGGGCGGCTTACAATGCGTTAAGCAATAGCCTTCATACTTTTGTATATTTATACAAAGTCAGCTTATTGCCCCCACAAACTGGGTCCTCATTTAACCTACCTTAGAAAGGATGGAAGGCTGAGTCAACCTTGAGCCTGGTGAGATTCGAACTTACAGTAATTGCAGACAGCTGGTGTTAATCACAATGCTTTTAGTCTGCTGAGCCACCATTTCTTCCCTCCTATTCTTATTGGTTTACTCAAGTTTTTGTCGCCTTTACTTTTCTGCTTACAGAGGAATAATGTAAATTATCTTACATCATATAAGCTGCCAGCTGCCAAAAGTCGAATTGATTGTGGCAGGATAGCAATGTAATAAATAAACAAACAAATCAATCAGTTAATTAATTAAAATAATGATGTTCTTCTTTTGTTCTTAAATAGGAAATCTACTTTGGGTTTCCCCTTTTGATCATGAAATATGCCATTAGCATCATCTTTTTGGGAGGCACAAATATTAACAGAAAATTTGGATATACAGGACAAAATGCCCCTATTTGTCTCTATAAATCAAGTTGGTTGATTTAAATGTCTGGGCACTTGTGCAGTCACCAAGGAACAGTGCCTGACTCTTATTTTCTCCTTTCCAAAATGAGATGTTAGAAAAAATTGTCCTGCCAGCTCAAGTACTGGACATTGCAATCAACTTTAGCCAGTTCTTCACTGATTGGGAAGCAAAGTTGTTTCTTATTTTGACTGAGGAGTCTCTAAAATAGGGGTGTCAAACTCGATTTCATTGAGGGCCACATCAGGGTTGTGTTTGACCTTGGGGGGCTGGGGTGAGCGTGGCCAGGGTGTCAGGGGCACCTGTGTTGCCAGTAAAAACAGGCTCCTGAGCTCCGTTTTCGGCTGTGCCAGCCTCCTGCAACCAGGGGTGAAATCTACTTACCTTCCCAACCAGTTTGGAACTGCACATGCCACGCATCATGTGCGCGCGTGGACCCTCTGTGCATGCGCAAAGCCTAATGTGCATGCGCAGAGGGTAAAAACCAGGCTACTTCCTGGATAAAACTAGGAAGTAATGACGACCGGACGGGTGGGTGGAGCCTCGCACCACCATCGCTACTGATTCTCTGAACCACCGGCCACCTTCGCTACCAGTTTGGCCAAAACGGTCCGAACCGGGAGCATTTCACCCCTGCCTGCAACCCTTTGCCTCCGGCCCTCCTGTGCTCCGTTTTTGCTGACAGTGGCACTGCCGGTCGCTCCTTCGCTGTTTCCAGGGCAGCCCCATGGGCCAGATCTAAGCACCCCTGTGGGCCGGATTCAGCCCCCGGGCCTTGTGTTTGACACCCCTGCTCTAGAAGTCTGTAGAGATTCTCAGTCATCCAGGTCATGCTTGTCCCAAAGGTGCTTTTTCAGGGGGCAACAAGAAAAACAAGGAAGTCTGATTGCCTCCTGAAAAAGCACCTTTGGAACAAGAGTCTCTAGAAATACACAATCTACCTATTGCGTATTATCAGAGGTGTTCACAGCATGTAGTAAAAAACAAAAAACAAGATGGCTCCACAATGGGCAGAGCTTCAATCACACTGCCATCTTGACTATTTTTTAAATCATATTTATTTTTATTTTTATTTTATTTTTTTAATTTGATTTATATGCCACCCTTCTCCGGAGACTCAGGGCGGCTTACAATGCGCTAAGCAATAGCCTTCATACTTTTGTATATTTATACAAAGTCAGCTTATTGCCCCCACAACTGGGTCCTCAATTTACCTACCTTAGAAAGGATGGAAGGCTGAGTCAACCTTGAGCCTTGGCGAGATTCGAACCTGCAGTAATTGCAGGCAGCTGGTCTTAATAACAGGGTGCCTTAGACCACTGTACTACCAAGGCTCTTAAATTGTTGTGGCCTGTCAGCGGCTTGTGCAGATTGTAGCTGATTCCAGAGGCAGGGAGTCAGCCAGGGCCTTCAGAACCTCCAGAAGCTCCCTTAAGTGAAGAGGACGAAAAGGAGGAGCCTCTTCTCAATGCACGGGTGCGCAGAGCTGCCAAAAGGCAGGAGTGGCTCCTCAGAAGGAGGTCTCCTCGAGAGTAAGGCTTGGGGCTAATAGGCCACTCCCTTAGCCTATTTAAGAAGGAACACCGCTTGCAACAAGCTGTAGAGAACAACTTTAGTTCACTCTCCTTTGTGTCTGCAAAATTGCTTCTGGGCTTTCTGCCAACTCTAGTAAGACTGTGATTACCTTATCTTAGAATTCTGGTAGGCTGTTAAGACAGTTCATTAACAGCCTTTGAATGATAAAAACTAAGTTATTTGGGTAAAATAAGCTTTGTATAGAGTTTGTGTGTGCTGCGTTCTTTGGGGTCCATAGCTGGGGCAAAACACATATCCTGCTGACATCTCTATATGTTAAGTACAAGTAGTCCTCGACTTACAGCCATAATGGAGGCTGCCCTTCACGGTCATAAGTCCTGACACTCATAAAAGGGGTTGATCATGTGACTTACCCAATTTTACAACCGTTTTTACAACGCACATTAAGTGAATGCAGCAGTCACTAAGTGGAACAATGGTTTGTTATAGGTGCAGCCAAAAAAAGCCAGTGGAATCCTAAATTGCATTAACAGAGGAATACAATCAAGATCAAGTGAGGTACTAATACCACTCTATAAAGCCCTAGTAAGACCACACCTCAGGGGTGAAATGCTCCCGGTTCGGACCGGCTCGGGCGAGTAGGTAGGGATGGCGGCGGGCAGTTCAGAGAACTAGTAGCAAAAATCCCTGCCCCCGCCCCCAATGCCCAGCTGAGCCCCGTGATCATCAGAGCCTTTTTTTCCTTTTAAATGGCTCTGACCAGCCAAGCTCTGACATCCCAGCTGAGTTGCCTGCTAATCAGGCAACTCAGCTTGGATCGCCAGAGCCATGTAAAAGAAAAAAAGTTTCTTTTTTTCATCCCCCACCTCCCAGCCTCCAGCTTGCTTACCTTAGCTGCTGATCACATGACGATCGCAATCCATGCATCAGCAAGCAACTGAATCTCCCTGCCTGCAATCAAGCTCATCGGTGAGCAGCTCTGCCTGCCTGCCTGCCTTCCTGCCTAGACTTGTGGACTTCAACTCCCAGCAAAGCTGGCTGAGGAATTCTGGGAGTTGAAGTCCACAAGTCTTAAAGTTGCCAAGGTGGAGACCCCTGTTCTATTGGGTAAGTTTTTTCCCCCTTTGGGAGCTTTAAAAAAAATAGTTAATTGGGGGTTTTTTTTAGTTGTTCTTTTTTTAGACCTAGCCATTTAAAGTTTAGGAAGTTTTAAATTTAGCTGCTTTTATATAAAAATAAAAATAAAATAAAATAAAATAATATTTGTGCAGCTTTCTAAGATTTAGTGTGTTTCTGTAGTGTTTCACTAACTACACAAACACACAAAATCTCACAAAGCTGTATGGAATTTTGTGTGTGTAAAGTGTGAAAGTTGTTTTTTTGGGCTTTTTGTGGCTGTGTGAGGTTCCTGCTTGTTGCGGGGCCATTTTGAGTCTAGCACAGCTGCTTTTACATTGTGGGTGAGCCAGTTGTGTTGTGTTGTGTTTTGTAGGTTAAAAAAGGGCAAAGAAGTGACATTGACTTGGCCACGCCCACCCAGTCACCTTACCACCAAGCCACGCCCACTAATTAAGCCACGCCCACAGAACCGGTAGCAAAAAAAATTAGATTTCACCCCTGCCACACCTAGAGTATTGCATCCAGTTTTGGTCACCACACTATAAAAAAGATGATGAGACTCTAGAAAGAGTGCAGAGGAGAGCCACCAGGATGATTAGGGACTGGAGGCTAAGACATAAGAAAAACGGTTGCAGGAACCGGTTGCAGGAAACGGTTGCAGGAACTTCTAATGAAGAGAAGGACCAGGGGAGACAGGATAGCAGTGTGACAATATTTGAGGGGCTGCCACAGAGAGGAAGGGGGGTCAAGCTATTTTCCAAGGCACCTGAAGGCCAGACAAGGAATAATGGATGGAAGCTGATTAAGGAAAGATTCGACCTAAAAGTAAAGAGAAATTTTCTGACAGTGAGAGCAATCAATGCTTGGAACCACTTGCCTTCAGAAGTTGTGGGAGCTTCATCACTGGAAGCTTTCAAGAAGAGGCTGGACTGAAATGGTGTAGGGTCTCCTGCTTGGGCGGGGGATTGGACTAGAAGACCTACAAGATCCCTTCCAACTCTGTTAATCTGTATGCAACTCTTTAAATCAAAATAAAGCAAACCCCAGCTTTGGGAAGTATGATTTGTGGCCTGTGTGAGCCCAGTCTAGTGTGCCATATCCTGCAAACTATAGTTAAAACAAACCTAACCTAGCGTAATGTGTGAACTGCCCCATGAAGTCCCTCAAAAAACATAGGAAGTAACAACTACAGGTAGTCCTCAATTTACAACACTTTGTTGAGTGACTGTTCAAAGTTACGGCGACACTGAAAAAAAGTGACATGACTGTTTTTCACACTTACGACCATTGTACCATCCCCATGGCGCTGTGATCAAAATTCAGATGCTTGGCAACTAACTCATATTTATGATGATTGCAGTGACCCAGGGTGATCCCCTTTTGTGACCTTCTGACAAGCAAAGTCAATGGGGAAGCCAGATTCATTTAACAACCGTGTGACTAGCTTAACAGCTACAGTGATTCACTTAACAACTGTGGGAAGTAAGGTCGTAAAACAGGGCAAAAGTCACTTAACGAATGTCTTGGTAACATATATATGGGGTCAATTGCAGTCGTAAATCAAGGACTAGGGGAGTCCTTGTCGTAAATCAAAGGGAGTTTCCACCAAACCTGAAGTATATTCCCATGCATTTGGAAAAGCTGAGAACAATGACGTAATCATTGCTGTATTCCCACAATGTAAAGCTGACACCTTATTTCAGGATGCTGCCAAATGTCATAAGCTTTTGGATCGGGTTCAACTTGAATTTTTCAGCTGCATTGTGCTCTGAGCCGTATTTCACCTGCAGTTCTTCAAGTGAGCTTTATGAATTGATCAATGCAATTTAACTACTGCCCCAGTCCTTCCAGACTCTAAGTGTGACTCTAAGTGTGACTTACATTTGAATGGCAATCAAATAAAATTATGTCTGAAAACCCTGAGTAGCAAAATTGCAATAAATAGAAGAGAAGAGAAGAGAAGAGAAGAGAAGAGAAGAGGAGAGGAGAGGAGAGGAGAGGAGAGGAGAGGAGAGGAGAGGATAGAATAGAATAGAATAGAATAGAATAGAATAGAATAGAATAGAATAGAATAGAATAGAATAGAATAGAATAGAATAGAATAGAATAACAGAGTTGGAAGGGACCTTGGAGGTCTTCTAGTCCAACCCCCTGCTTAGGCAGGATACCCTACACCACTTCAGACAAATGGTTATCCAACTTCTTCTTAAAAACTTCCAATGTTAGAGCATTCACAACTTCTGGAGGCAAGTTGTTCCACTGATTCATTGTTCTGACTGTCAGGAAATTTCTCCTTAGTTCTAAGTTGCTTCTCTCCTTGATTAGTTTCCACCCATTGCTTCTTGTTCTACCCACAGGGGCTTTGGAGAATAGCTTGACTGCCTCTTCTTTGTGGCAGCCCCTGAGATATTGGAAGACTGCTATCATGTCTCCCCTAGTCCTTCTTTTCATCAGACTAGACATACCCAGTTCAAGCAACTGTTCTTCATATGTTTCAGCCTCCAGTCCCTAATAATATCAATTAATAGAAAAAATATTTTCTTCTGCTCATCATATCTGATTCTGCAGTTTTCTTGGCAAGGTTTTTCAGGAGTTATTTTTGCCATTGTTTCCTCCCTAGAGCTGACAGAAAGTGACTGATCAGTTACCCAGATGCCCAAGGCAGAACTAGAATTCCCAGTCTCCCAGTTTCTAGCCTGATGCTTTAACCACTATACCAAACCAGATAGCCCTTGATTGATGACCGTAATGGAGCCATTCTATTATTTCTAAAATAACCCACCCTAATATATCAGCAAAAAATAAAAATAAAAAATGGTATGGGCCTTCCTGACTTAAATCTCTGCCAAAAAAAAATAAATAAATGATGATGCACTTGGAAGTTTTCTTACTTTTAAAAAATAATATCGAAAATCCTTTTCTGGCAAGTCAGTTTTTTATGAGCAACTTAACCTTGAAAGGACTGCACCAAGCGATTTGCTACTTCTGGGTATCTCGATTGTACATATTTATTAGATCACCCTAACATTCCACCATTGTGACTGTGCCAATCAATAACACAGATCAGCCTGGATTAAATATTTCCCTCCTCCTTATTTAACCATTTTTTTTTAACAAAAGTCTTCTCATCCACTCACAATTTTTTTTTTAATTTGATTTATATGCCGCCCTTCTCCGGAGACTCAGGGCGGCTTACAATGCATTAAGCAATAGCCTTCATACTTTTGTATATTTATACAAAGTCAGCTTATTGCCCCCACAAACTGGGTCCTCAATTTACCTACCTTAGAAAGGATGGAAGGCTGAGTCAACTTTGAGCCTGGTGAGATTCGAACCTGCAGTAATTGCAGGCAGCTGTGTTAATAACAGGGTGCTTTAAACCATTGTACTATCAAGGCCCCTCAGGTATGATTGTTGAATGAATTGCCCCCAGGTATGATTGTTGAATGAAAATAAAGCCTTAGTAAGACCACACTTGGAATACTGCATCCAGTTTTGGTCACCACATTATAAAAAAGATGTGGAGACTTTGGAAAGAGTGCAGAGAAGAGCAACAAAGATGATTAGAGGACAGGAGGCTAAAACATACAAAGAACGGTTGCAGAAATTGGATATGTCTAATCTTGAGCTGGGGTTGGCCTAGAAGACCTCCTAGTTTCCTTCCAACTTTGTTGCAGGATTTGGGTTTGGTTAGTCTAGAGAAAAGAAGGACTAGGAGCGACAAGATAGCAGTGTTCCAATATTTGAGGGGCTGCCACAAAGAACAGGGGGTCAACCATAGCACCAGAAGGCAAGAGAAGAAGCAATGGATGGAAATTAATCAAGAAGAGAACCAACCTAGAAATAAGGAGAAATTTCCTAACAGTGAGAACAATTAACCAGTGGAATTGTTTGCCTTCAGAAGTTGTGGATCCTCCATCACTGGAAGCTTTCAAGAAGAGATTGGACAGCTGTTTGTCTGGAATGGTATAGGGCCGTGATGGAGAAACTATGGCACGCATGCCACAGGTGGCACGCGTAGCCATACTGGTGGGCACGCGAGCTCAACTCCGGTGCGCAGGAGGTCCCACCGGAAGTTGGCAAACAGGCCATTTCCAGCCTCCGGGAGGGTGGGGAAGGCCATTTTTGCCCTCCCCAGACTCCTAGAAAGGCTCTGGAGGCTAGGGAGAGCAAAAAATGGGCCTACCATGCCATTGTATGCCAGGAGCGGAGAGAGCGGGGGGGGCTATGCACATGCGTGGGGGCAGAGCGCATAGAATTATGGGTGTGGGCATGCGCACAACCCCCCCACTTCTGACACGCGATGGCAAAAAGGTTAGCCATCACTGGTATAGGGTCTCCTGCTTGAGCAGATGGTTGGACTAGAAGACCTTCAAGATCCCTTCCAACACTATTATTCTGTTATTCTGAAAAGAACGAAATGAATCAACATTATAATCCTCATAATTCACAAAAGAACCGTTCTGGTTCTTCACAGAGAAATGATAAATTGTTTAGGGCCAGACCATTTATTAATTCTTTTTTTGGCTGAAATGATTCCTGCCAATGGGAAGGTAAAAACAAAACCTGAAAATGAATTTTTTCCCTCTCTGTGCCAGGCCAAGTTCTCCCATGGGCCCAGTCCCCAGCTCCCATTTTTATCTTCTTTTTATCTCCAATGCAGTAAATTCCTTTCAACATGGAAACCAGCTTTCCAAATAAGCAATGCGAAAAGAGCGGCTGGACAGCTGGAACAGTGAAGGCGAACTGCCCGTCGTTCAGCGAGGTAGCCCTTTGCTGCACTCTTGCTGCAGGACAGAGACACGAGCTGGCCCTGCATTGCCGTAAACTGAACCTTGATGAAATGGCATGATGTCCCATCTGACGGGGGCCCTGGGAGACCTGGGACTTACCGAAATGGTCAGCAGAGAGATCTGGTTACAGATCGGCTGATAATCCTTCAGCCCAGCAACCAGGCCTGAGTATTACTTTCCAGTTCTAGTTAACAGGATTTTTGCGTGGGATTTTTCTCCCCACAGAAAGAAAAAAGCATAAGATAGATAGATAGATAGATAGATAGATAGGTAGGTAGGTAGGTAGGTAGGTAGGTAGGTAGGTAGGTAGGTAGGTAGGCAGGCAGGCAGGCAGGCAGGCAGGCAGGCAGGCAGACGATGATGGATGGATGGATGGATGGATGGACGGACAAACAGACAGATGATATATAGAAGATAGATAGATAGATAGATAGATAGATAGATAGATAGATAGATAGATAGATAGATAGATAGGAGAGAGAGTAAGTGAGATGATGATGATGAAGATAGAGAGAGATAGAGAGATGATGATAGATAGATGATAGAGATGATAGATAGATAGATAGATAGATAGATAGATAGATAGATAGATAGATAGATAGATAGATAGATAGATAGATAGATAGATGATAGACAGACAGACATGGCAAATATAGTAGATATGGCATATAGAGATAGAAATAGAGAGAGATGATACAGAGATAGAGAGATCATAGATGATATATAGAGAGAGAGAATGTGTGTATATGTGAGAGAGAAAGGGAGACATGAGGGCTAGAGATGATAGAATAGAGAGAGAAGTGACACAGAGAGATGATAAAGATAAAAAGAAAAAGAGTGAATGTGTGTGTGACGGTGAGTGAGTGAGAGAGATAAGAGATATGACAGAGATGATAGAAAGAGAGAGATGGAGAGTTGATAGAAAAATAGATAGGTAGTGTGTGTGAGAGAGAGGGGGGGAGAGGGAGGGAGAGAGAGAAATTCTTACCCAAAGACAATTAAAATAATCAGCAGGCTCTAATTACATCCAGTCAAATGTATATGAGACTGCAGCCTTACTTTCATTATATAAATAAATAAATAAAAAATCAGACAGTGAGTGCCAAATCATCCAGGTATAAAAATGAACCTTAGACAGCGAGTCTATACTCTGAGTATATCTGCTGGCAAAATATTGACTGCTGTATGAGCTTCCAGGAGATTAGCTTCTATCTTTCCCCCACTTTCTTTACTGTTTACACTGTGTAGAATTTTGGAAGCAAAATGCATGACTATATTCTTATTTATTTTATTTATTTGTTTATTTGTTTCCATTTCTATACCGCCCTTCTCCAAACAGGACTCAGAGCGGTGAACAGCCAAAGTAAAAAACAGAACATACAAAATTTAAAAACAGTTTAAAATAATTAAATATTTTGGCCGTAAATTAAAACAACCCAATTTAAAATCAATTTAAAATTTAACTCAAGCCAGCCCAGCTAGTTGAAATAAATAGGTTTTCAGGGCCCGACGAAAAATCCGGAGGTCTGTTATTGTACGTATCTCTGGGGGGAGGTTGTTCCAGAGGGTGGGCGCCGCCACAGAGAAGGCTCTCCCCCTGGGGGTCGCCAGCCGACATTGTCTGGCGGACGGCACCCTGAGGAGGCCCACTCTGTGCAAGCGTACTGGCCGGTGGGAGGCAATTGGTGGCAGAAGGCGGTCTCGTAAGTACCCCAGCCCTATATTTCAGAATTTCTAGAATTGCAGAAGGCCACTTAAGCCCTCAAGCATATCAATCCGAATTAAAGCATCCAATTAATTCACAGGACAGAATCTATAGTGTTGGAGTTCAAAACTAGAAGGCAAAAGGAAAACACTGACCATATTTGAGAATTAGATACAAGTTCCTTGCAATTTATTTCTTGTATCTGTTCTGCACATCAGCTCTGGACAGTGAAAGGACAGTCAGGTGCAGCTTCAAGCAGAGAAGTAGCTACTTCAGCTGCAAATGCTGGGAGGGGCCAGTGGTGCTGTGCCAGATGTTAGAGGAGAGGTGTGTATCACATCCAGCTTGCATTCTGTCTTCACGATTGAAACTAACAAAATGTAAAAAGGGAAGACTAGGAAGGGAATAACAGAATAACCGAGTTGGAAGGGACCTTGGAGGTCTTCTAGTCCTCAAGCAGGAAACTCTATATCAGTGATGGCGAACCTTTTCGGCACCTAGAACCGTGTTCTGGAACCGCGTACTGGTACCGTGCTCTAGAAAAGCTGAACTTCCGGGTTCTAGCGTGCATGTGTGCTCTACGATCAGCTGGCCACCAGGCATGTGCAGGCCGGTTTTCAGCACTGCCCACGCACGAACGGACTGCGCTCTGGAAAAGCCGAATTTCTGGGTTCTAGTGTGCATGTGCACCTGACGATCAGCTGGCTGGCATGCATGTGCAGGGCGCTTTTCGGCACTGCCGGGCACACAAAGGGACTGTGCTCCGGAAAAGCCGAACTTCCAGGTTCTAGCGTGCATGCACACCCAACGATCAGCTGGCTGGTGTGCATGAGCAGGCTGATTTTCGGCACTGCCGCGCATGAAGGGATCGCACTACGGAAAAGCCAAACTTCCGGGTTCTGGCGCGCATGAGCAGCTGACAATCGGCTGGCCAGGGGGCATGTGCACACCGGTTTGTAGCACTGCTGCACATGCGAAGAACAGCTGATCATCGCACACACGTGTGCCAGAAACCGGGAAGACAAACAGGCAAGGCTGTACATGCCAGGCGACATGGCATAGGTTCACCATCATGGTTCTATATCATTTCAGACTGGTAGTTGTCTTCTTAAAAACCTCCAGTGTTGGAGCATCCACAACTCCTGGAGACAAGTCGTTCCACTGATTAAAGTCAGTTGGGAAAATACTACACGTCTAACGATAACAGATTGAGAAAGAGTTTCCCCCCCCCCCCGCCCCTCAGCCCTTTCCAACCTAAAGAAACCCAGGAGTTCACTCTGCATCATTGGGTACAGGTAGTCCTCGACTTATGACCACAATTGAGCCCAAACTTTTCATTGGTAAGCAAGGCGGTTGGTGAGTTTGGCCCTCATTTCACAATCTTTCTTGTCACAGCTGTTAACAGAATCACTGCCGTTGCTAAGTTAGTAACACCAGGGGTGAAATCCTCCCTTCGGATAACTTCGGATAACAATCCTTCGGATTGTTATTGTTATTGTTATTATTGTTATTGTTTATATTTATTTATTTATTTATTTATTTATTTATTTATTTATTTATTTATTTATTTATTATATTTCTATACCGCCTTTCTCCCGTAGGACTCAAGGCGGTGTACAGTCAAGAAAAATATAGACACACAAACATCATAAAATTGCTAATTAAAATTATTACTTAGTTTGGTCAATTAAATAAAACCCAGAATTAGATAACATTTAAAAAATCATTCGCATGTTCGTATGTTTAGCCCCGCCTGTTGGAACATCAGGGTCTTGAGGGCACGGCGGAAAGCACGGAGATCAGGGATATTCCGTATCTCCGGGGGCAGTTCATTCCAAAGGGTTGGAGCCCCCACAGAGAAGGCCCTCCCCCTGGGAGTTGCCAGTCGGCATAATATGACTGATGGTACCCTGAGTAGTCCCTCCCTGTGAGAACGAACTGGTCGGTGGGAGGCTATTGGTGGCAAAAGACGGTCTCGTAGGTACCCAGGTATATATTTATATACCGCCCTTCTCCCGAAGGACTCGGGGCGGTGAACAGCCAACAGATAAAACACAGAAATACAAAATTTAAAACAATATTAAAATCCGATTAAATTAATTTGGCCCACAATTAAAAAACACCCCTGTATTAAAACCCATAATTAAACAGTTTAAAAATTAAAACAATTTAAAAGATTGGGCGATCCGGTAGTGATTGTGGCAGGTGATTCCGAGAACGGGTAGCGATGGCGGTGCGAGGCTCCACCCACCCGCCTGGGTGTCGTTAACTTCCTGGTTTTAACCAGGAAGTAATGTGTTTTTTACCCTCTGCGCATGCACAGAAGGTTTTGCTCATGCGCATGGGGTCTCCACACGCATGTGATGCGCAGCGCGTGCACTTCCAAACCAGTAAGGAAAGTAAGTAGATTTCACCCCTGAGTAACAAGGTTATTAAGTGAATCTGGCATCCCTATTGACTTAGCTTGTCAGAAGGGTGCAAAAGTTGATCACATGACCCTAGGATGCTGCAACCATAATAAATGCATCAGTGCTAAGCATCTGAATTTTGATCACATGACCACAGGGATTCTGTAACGGTCGTAATCATGAATGATTAATGTCTGTGGAGATTCTCAATCATCCAGGTCACCGTTGTCCCAAAGGTGCTTTTCAAATGGCCATTGGACTTCCTTGGGGGCGGTTTTCCCCCTTGAAGACCTTTTGCTTCTCATCCAAGAAACGTCATTCAGAACTGAAGAAGCTTCTTGGATGAGAAGCGAAACAACTTCAAGGGGGGAAAAAATAACAAGAAAGTCCAGTGGCCTTTTGAAAAGCAACTTTGGGACGAGCCTGATTAATATTGAATAATCTTCTTTTATGGCAGGAGTGCTTAACCTTGGCAACTTTGTGACGTGTATGGACTTCGACTCCCAGAATTCCCTTAGCTGACTGGGGAATTCTGGGAGTTGAAGTCCTCGGCTCTTAAAGTTACCAAGGTTGGATACCCTTGATTTTTGACTCCATAAGCAGGGGTGAAATCCAGCAGGTTCTGATAGGTTCTGGAGAACCAGCAGCGGAAATTTTGAGTAGTTCGGAGAACCGGCAAATACCACCTCTGGCTGGCCCCAGAGTGGGGTGGGAATGGAGATTTTGCAATTTCCTTTCCTCAGGAGTGGGAAGGGAATGGAGATTTTACAGTATCCTTCCCCTGCCATGCCCACCAAGCCACACTACGCCCAGCAAGCCACGCTAACAGAACCGGTAGTAAAAAAAAAATTGGATTTCACCACTGTCCGTAAGTATATAATAGACTGCAGAAATCGCTTGCTCTGAGGCCATCAGTCCATCAACAATTTCCATTAAGTCAAAGCACAATGGCCTTCTTCTTGACAGGCATATGTTCACCAATATTATGCTACGAATGAGTCCAAGTATCTGAACTGAGCATCATTCAAGATGCCAGATTCTCTTACAAAGATATAGAGAAATAGGGAGAATTTGATTCTTTTTGACAGCTGAAGTTCAGGCCTGGAACTCATTTCTTCACCCAGAGATCAGCTGGATTCTTTCAGACACGATGGAAGAAGTTCTCCTATGGGTCAGCTAATGGCCGGCGTTATCCATGAGGGATTAGTTCTCTCCGGAAGGTTGCTGGACTCATTTGCTGGCTCAGGACATGTTCCAGCCAGCTCCTTTCCTATCCTGGGTAGATGATGTCAAAAGCCGCAGGCCCTACAAGAAGAATTCATTCCCCCTTGCAGGTTTTTTTCTTTTCTTTTTCATGCAGGATCATCTCACCAACCATTTCCCAACTAGCCCCAGCTGTCTGAAACGATTAGATTTGTCTCCTTTCATAAACCTCTTCCCCTTACTCAGTTTCCTGCTTTCCTTTGGCTGGATAAAATAGAATTAGCCATTATTTCGAGGGAAATTACAGAAGTGAGGCCGCCTCCTGAATCACACACACATACACACATACACACACACACACACACACACACACACACAAGCTGCACAAAGGCAGCTGGCATGACTTTGAGCGGTGCACAAAGGCCGTTTCTTGAACATAACTGGTAACCTTGGGACCCGCACAAGCTGTTCACCGCAATATAGGGATTGAGTTTGTGCACTGAAAATATGGAACGAACCTGATTTTTTGGCAGACGGCGCTTTCGGGTCTGACTTGGCACTTCTGTCAAAGAGGAGATTTATAGAGGGGATCCTTGCTGCCAGCCTGGATTGAGAGGTGCTGAACTTTTAACATGATCCCACAATATTAGGAGCAAATATGTGGGGTATTTGCAGGATCACCTCCTACCAGCCTCCCACCGCCCAGTGCGCTCACATAGGGCTGCCCTCCTCCGGGTCCCCTCAGCTAGACAATGTCGGCTGATGGTCCCCAGGATGAGGGCGTTCTCTGTGGCCGCACTGACCCTCTGGAATGGGTTGCCCACCGAGCTCCGGATGGCCCCCAACCTCCGCACCTTTCGCGCCGACCTAAAGACATGGCTGTTCCACCAACTTCCCTGATCTGCCAGGGATTTTAATTTGGGTATTTGGGGATTTTTAATTTGGTTTTAATACTATTTAATTTTTACTTATTGTCGGGTTTTCTATTGCTGTGAGCCGCCCCGAAACAACCTGGATAGCTCTGGATAGCTCTGCAGACTAAGCACTGTAATTTAACACCAGCTGTCTGCAATTAAAGTAAGTTCGAATCTCGCCAGGCTCAAGGTTGACTCAGCCTTCCATCCTTTCTAAGGTAGGTGAAATGAGGACCCAGTTTGTGGGGGCAATAAACTGACTTTGTATAAAATATACAAAAGTATGAAGGCTATTGCTTAACGCACTGTAAGACGCCCTGAGTCTCCGGAGAAGGGCGGCATATAAATCAAAATTAAAAAAAACAAAAACCATAAGGAGTGCTTCATTCTGGCTGGAAGTGGCCTTGCCAATGAACATGTTCTCTCGATCGCTCTTAAACGTGGTGAAGAAAATGGGAGTTTCATGGAAAGCGACAGCGGGGAGATTGCCTGGTGTTCTTCCCATCATGTGATGCTTGTCAGGGTTCCAGGTAATACACCCAGAGCAAACAGAACTCCGAGGCAGGTAGGTTCCTCAAAGAATAGTTTTATTGGATATATCATATTGGCACAGGCTGGTGAAAACCAACTCTAAATGTTCCCGCGGTTTTCACCTAATTAAAAGTAAAAGTTTCTGGGTGTTCTAATCATAATCATAAGTTTATTTGTCAAGCATATATAAGATAACAGGTAAAAGTATAAACATAATTTGAATACATGAAAAGAGTAAGTAAAAAGGAATATTAGGACAGGGACGGTAGGCACGCTGGTGCACTTATGCACGCCCCTTACAGACCTCTTAGGAATGGGGTGAGGTCAACAATAGACATATCATAAAAGAGGACCTGATCTGGGGCGCTCACATTGCAGAACTGGACAACCAGCTAAACATGAGCCAGCACTGTGCAGCGGCAGCCAAAAAAGCCAATGCAATCCTAAACTGCAGTAACAGAGGGATACAATCAAGATCAAGTGAGGTAATAATACCATTCTATAAAGCCTTAGTAAGACCACACCGAGAATACTGCATCCAGTTTGGGTCACCACACTATAAAAAAAGATGTTGAGACTCTAGAAAAAGTGCAGAGAAGAGCAACCAGGATGATGAGGGGACTGGAAGGTAAAACATATGAAGAACAGTTGCAGGAACTGGGCATGTCTAGTTTAATGAAAAGGAGGACTAGGGGAGACATGGTAGCAGTGTGACAATATTTGAGGGGCTGCCACAGAGAGGAGGGGGTCAAGCTATTTTCCAAGGCACCCAAAGGCCAGACAAGGAATAATGGATGGAAACTGAACAAGGAGAGATTCAGCCTAGAAATAAGGAGAAATTTTCTGACAGTGAGAACAATCAACCAATGGAACAGAAGTTGCCTTCAGAAGTTGCGGATGGTCCATCACTGGAGGCTTTCGAGAAGAGATTGGACTGCCATTTGTCAGAAATGGCGTAGGGTCTCCTGCTTGGGCAGGGGGTTGGACTGGATGACCTACAAGACCCCTTCCGACTCTGTTAATCTGTAAATATAAAATAAATTTGGTCTACTCAACTCAAGTGGAATCTTCTATTGCTGTAGGTGCAGGGAAGCAGAAACTATCCAAATCCCGTTTTCCACCCTGTGGGTAGTTTCCATACTATTACTCCACTTTGGAGATGGCTGACTTCCCTGACACTGTGAAATAGCATCAGAACATCTTGGTGCAATATGTAAAACATTCCTGCTGCAGAGATAAAGATAAGTAGTCCTATAGGGAAGAGAGCAGGGCTCTGGTTCACATACTGTGCTAAGCCATTATTTAACAATATCAGCTCCGTTTGTATAATATGATACGCCAAGACCAAGCATGGCACACTCTGGTTAGAGTATATATATAATATATATGTTATAAAAAAGTAAAGGTTCCCCTTGCACATATGTGCTAGTCGTTCCCGGCTCTAGGGAGCAGTGCTCATCTCCATTTCAAAGCCGAAGAGCCAGCACTGCCCGAAGACGTCTTCGTAGTCATGTGGCTGTCATGACTCAATGCCAAAGATGCACGGAACGCTGTTCCCTTCCCACCAAAGGTGGTCCCTATTTTTCTACTTGCATTTTTTTAACGTGCTTTCGAACTGCTAGGTTGGTAGAAGCTGGGACAAGTCACGGGAGTTCACCCCGTTACGCGGCACTAGGGATTCGAACATTTCGATTGACAAGCTCAGCGGCTTAGCCACTGAGCCACCGTGTGTATGTATGTATATATATATATATATATATATATATATATATATATATATGTAGGTCTTTGGTTATATATACAAACACCCGCGAAAACCTGAGAAAACAAATATATATATATATATATATATATATATATATAAAATTAATTTGTTATTAATTACATTTCTTAGTGCTTAATAAACATTGTGTTTTCTGGGTATTTAATTTGCTGAACAATACAGATTCCATTCTTACTCTCCACCCCTTTTTTCCAACCACCGGTAAAATAAGTTCAATGTTTGATAATATTCCAGGTCTTCTTTCTATTTGATTTTTGATGTAAATCTATCCATTTCTGCACAGTCTAGTATCTTCTTAATTATTTCTTCATCTTTTTTTTAAATTTGATTTATATGCCGCCCTTCTCCGGAGACTCAGGGCGGCTTACAGTGCGTTAAGCAATAGCCTTCATACTTTTGTGTATTTATACAAAGTCAGCTTATTGCCCCCACAAACTGGGTCCTCAATTTACCTACCTTAGAAAGGATGGAAAGCTGAGTCAACTTTGAGCCTTGGCGAGATTCAAACTCGCAGTAATTGCAGGCAGCTGGATGTTAAATGCTGCCTTAGTAGGAGGCATTAGCCTCCTACGCCACTCAGGCTCCTTCAATGTGAAGGAGTGATGTGAACCAGGTGCCAAGCATGTGAACCAGGTGCCAAGCATGGTGCCCCACATGACCATGGGGATACTGCAAAGGTCATAACTGTGAAAAATGGCCATAAGTCACATTTTTCAGTGCCATTGTAACTTTGAACGGTCACTAAACGAACCGTTGTAAGTCGAGGACTACCTGTACTCTAAGATAACAGTATAACAGAATGGGGAGGAACCTTGGAGGTCTTCTAGTCCAACCCTCTGCTGAAGCAGGAAACCCTATATCATTCAGACAAGTGGCTGTCCAACCTCTTCTTAAAAAGCTCCTGCTTGAGCAGGAGGTTGGACTAGAACAGGGGTCACCAACCTTTCGGACCTCAGGGACCACTAAATTCATAATTTTAAATCCCGTGGGCCACTAATATGATCTGCTTAATGACCTGCTGGGTGGGCGTGGCTAGATGGACATGTGACTGGATGGGCATGGCCAACTCAATGTCACTCACATTGAGGGACACCTCTACTCACCCCTCCCCTCCCAGCCACTCCTTGCCTGCCTGCCCAGGCTCCTTAGGGCTCCAACAGGAAGCAGTTGTTGGAGCTAAGCAGCCACCACAAGAACCAGGCGAACCAGGTAAAGTTTCCGCTACCGGTTCTCCCGAACCAGTCTGAACCAGTCGAATACCACCTCTAGAACAGTTTGCCTTCAGAGGTTATGGGTCTTCATCACTGGAGGTTTTTAAGAAGAGACTTGTCTGAGATGGTATAGGGTCTCCCTGCTCGTGCAGGAAAAGCTCAGTGGCTAAGACACTGAGCTTGTCGATCAGAAAGGTCGGTGGTTCGGTGGTTCAAATCCCTAGTAAAGGTCTCCTGCGTGAGCAGGGGGTTGGACTAGATGACCTCCAAAGTCCCTTCCAGCTCTATTCTATTCTAAAATTTAGTGTAATCGTGACACCATGATTATACTTCTTTACTCCATTCAAGCTATTTGATAGCTCTTATAGTTTCTGCACGAGGTTGATCTTTGGTTGTTTTTTTGGGTTTTTTTCCCCTTCTCCTTCCTCCCCTTGTATTTGCAAACTTTTCTTTTTTATAGTAATCCGGGAGAAATACTGCAGTGACCAGAATAATAAGCAAACAGCCTGAGGTGGGAGAAACTGCTCAGCGGTCTTAACTCAGTTAAGGCTAGCTAAGGTTTCATCCCTTGGAAGAGAGGATGGCTCCAAGCAGAGGGATGGCTGTTGGGTTGACGGCAGGGATGCTCTTCGCTGGGAGTTGGCCAAGTGCTATCCCCCTCGATGCTCTCGAAACCTCCCCTGCGTGTCGTCAATGCTGCACTGTCAGTGAGATTCAAGGCTGCAGAGAAATCCAGCCGTATCAGCAATCTGCCTTCTGGCTTCTCTGTCCAAGAACAATCTACATCTCAAAAGGAAGGCAGAACGTTGGCCAAAAGGGAAGGGAGCCACCACCTTCCCCCGATGACCTTCTTGCTCGGTGTGTGGGACAGAGGACAAGACGGTGCATTTCGTGATGGAATTGGGACAAGGTTTTCTTTTTAAGAAAAACGAAAAGGGGAGGAACGTTGGCCAGGAAGGACGCTTAGAGAAGAGGGAGAAATAAAGTCGTTTGGTGGAATGACAATAGAATAGAATAGAATAGAAATAGAATAGAATAGAATAGAATAGAATAGAATAGAATAGAATAGAATAGAGTAGAGTAGAGTAGAGTAGAGTAGAGTAGAGTAGAGTAGAGTAGAGTAGAACAGAAGTAGAATAGAGTAGAACAGAACAGAACAGAACAGAACAGAACAGAAATAGAATAAGTAGAGTAGAACAGAACAGAACAGAACAGAATAGAATAGAACAGAAGTAGAGTAGAATAGAGTAGAGTAGAGTAGAGTAGAGTAGAGTAGAACAGAATTAGAATAGAATAGAGTAGAGTAGAGTAGAGTAGAGTAGAGTAGAGTAGAGTAGAGTAGAGTAAAGTAGAACAGAACAGAACAGAACAGAACAGAAATAGAATAGAGTAGAGTAGAGTAGAGTAGAGCAGAACAGAACAGAATAGAACAGAAATAGAATAGAGTAGAGTAGAACAGAACAGAACAGAACAGAAATAGAATAGAGTAGAGTAGAACAGAACAGAACAGAACAGAACAGAACAGAAATAGAATAAGTAGAGTAGAACAGAACAGAACAGAACAGAATAGAATAGAACAGAAGTAGAGTAGAATAGAGTAGAGTAGAGTAGAGTAGAGTAGAGTAGAACAGAATTAGAATAGAATAGAATAGAGTAGAGTAGAGTAGAGTAGAGTAGAGTAGAGTAGAGTAGAGTAAAGTAGAACAGAACAGAACAGAAATAGAATAGAGTAGAGTAGAGTAGAGCAGAACAGAACAGAACAGAACAGAACAGAAATAGAATAGAGTAGAGTAGAACAGAACAGAACAGAACAGAAATAGAATAGAGTAGAGTAGAGTAGAACAGAACAGAACAGAATAGAACAGAAGTAAGTAAGCAGAACACATATCATTTCAGACAAGTGACTGTCTAATCCAGTGATGGCTAACCTTTTTGCCATCACATGCCAAAAGCAGGGGGAGCATGGGGGGGGTCGCACATGCACGTGCCCACACCCATAATTCAATGCACCCCGTGCATTTGTGCGCAAACCCCCCCTGTGCCCCCCCTTTTGGCATGTGATGGCCCAGTGAGCCCGGTAGGCCCATTTTTTTCCCTCCCCAGGCTCCAGAGGCTTTCTAGGAGCCTGGCGAGGGAGAAAACAGCCTTCCCCACCCACCTCCTGGAGGCCCTCCAGAGGCCGGAAACAGCCTGTTTCCTGACTTCCAGTGGGCCCAGAAGGCCTGTTTTTCACCCTCCCCAGGATCCTAGAAAGCCTCTGAAACCTTGGGAGGGTGGAAAAATGGGCCTTCCTGGCCCACTGGAAGTTGGGAAACAAGCCGTTTCCAGCCTCCGGAGGCCCTCCAGAGGCCGGAAACAGCCCATTTCCCGACTTCCAGTGGGCCCAGAAAACCCAAAAATCAGCTGGTCAGCACACGCATGCACACTGGAGCTGAGCTAGGGCAATGCTCAGTGCCCACAGATATGGCTCCGTGTGCCACCTGTGGCACGCGTGCCATAGGTTCGCCATCACGGGTCTAGTCTCTTCTTAAAAAACCTCCAGTGATGGAGTGCCCACAATTTCACAATTTCTGAAGATTTCCCTCCTGGAGTTTTTTTTTTTTTTTTTTTTAAATTTGATTTATATGCCGCCCTTCTCCGGAGACTCAGGGCGGCTTACAATGCGTTAAGCAATAGCCTTCATACTTTTGTATATTTTATACAAAGTCAACTTATTGCCCCCACAATCTGGGTCCTCAATTTACCTACCTTAGAAAGGATGGAAGCTGAGTCAACCTTGAGCCTGGCGAGATTCGAACTTACTTTAATTGCAGACAGCTGGTGTTAAATTACAGTGCTTTTAGTCTGCAGAGCTATCCAGGCTCCTCAGTTGTGGATGCTACATTGTTTTCAAGAAAAGATCAGACAAACATTTGTCCGGGTTCAGTGGTGGGTTCCTCCCGGTTCGGCCCGGTTCTCCAGAGCTGGTAGCAGTGACGATATAACGTCACCGAACTGGTTCTGCCCCCCTACCCCCCCACCCTCCCGCATTATTCTTACCT
This sequence comes from Pantherophis guttatus, assembly GCF_059756535.1. Lineage (NCBI taxonomy): Eukaryota > Metazoa > Chordata > Lepidosauria > Squamata > Colubridae > Pantherophis > Pantherophis guttatus. The sequence goes on from NC_142065.1 coordinate 10,912,929, forward strand.
TTTATTTGGCCCCACCCCCAATCTATTGCTGCCTCCTGAGTCCCAGCTGATGGCTAGAGGGAAAAAAACCGTTTAAACTCTTGCCGCGGGGCTTCAAAGGGCCGCCCTACGGCTGATCAGAGTTAAAAGAAAACAAATGAGTAGACCGGTGCCTGCAAAAATACATGAGTAGATCAGTGCCTGCAAAAAATAAATGGGTAGATTGGTACAGCTCTGCAAGCAGTTAAAAGCCTGGTAGACCAGTACCTCTGCTAAATCCTAAAGAATTGTCACATGACCATCAAGCCACGCCCACAAAATAAGCCACGCCCACAGAACTGGTAGTAAAAAAATTTAGAACACACCCCTGTCCGGGTTGATATAAAAACTTCTTTGGCCACGGAGTTGGACTGGAAGACCTGCAAGGACCCTCCAAAGTCTCTTCCATCCCTATAATTTTATGATGCTTGGAAGTAAAAGTCCAGATATGCTCTGGGGTGTAGAACAAGAGGTCGGTCATGTTAATAAATAGCACTTAGACTTACATACTTCTTCATAGTGCTTTACAAGCCACTTCTGAGCAGTTTACAGAGTCAGCCTATTGCCCCCAACAATCTGGGTCTTCATTTTACCGACTTTGGAAAGATGGAAAGCTGAGTCAACCCTGAGCCAGTCAGGATTGAACTCTTGGCAGTGGGCAGAGTTAGCCTGCACTATTGCATTGTGCTACTGTGGCTCAGATTGCTCCAAATTAGGAAGTTTCAGAGTTTCCTGGGAAAGAGGGAAAGAAGTGAAGTGAAAGAATTGGGAGGAATGACACTTTTTCTTCCTAAATCCTTAAGAGGTTCCTCCAGTCCAGCAGTCCCTATTTTAAACGGGTGATATTTGGAATTCTCCTTTGAATTTCTCCTTGCGTTTGGACTCCAGAAATAATCTCGTTCCTCAAATCGAATGGATGAATTAGGAATCTTCCAAACTGTAGTATGAGCCAGATGTTTGACTTTGTCCAAACTTCGGGCTTCTTTCCATGTGCCATTTCCCACACACATTAGCTAGTCACAAACACATGTGGTGCTACCAGCACCACATGTTTTCTTCTTAAATTTTGATTGACAAACATGCTTCTTACTCTTACACTTTTTTAAAAAAAATGTCAGGATAAAGTTAGAGCAGCAGAAAGAGAAGCTCGTTCTGAAAACCCCCAAATGCCTAACCTTGGCTTTCTGGTGGTCTCCCATCCATTACCTGACTAGACTGATCCTGTTGAGCTTCCAGGTTCAGACAGGTGCTGCCACCTACTGAAACTTCACTGCACTCAACCAGTAAAATCAAGCAATATGCCATATTTTTCAGAGTATAAGACGCACCTTTTCTCCCCTAAAAGGGGGTGAAAATTTAGATGCGTTTTATACACCGAATGTAGCCCCACCCAACCACTGGCCCCCACCCTTTGGCCTCTGCCTCCCAGCAGTTACCTCCTTGCAGCAAACAGCAAGAAGAAACAGCTCCTTTTATCTTCAGCACAGCCTAATTAGCACAAGTTGATTGGATCGGCCTCCCGACTCTCAGCTGTTTTGCCTGGGCCTCTGCTGCTTGCTGCAAGGAGGTAAATTGCTGGAGCAGATTTTTTTTTTTTCTTGTTAATCAAGCTATGCTGAAAATGAAAATGAAAGTAAAGCAGGCTGTTTGCTGTTTGCTGCAACGAGGCAAAATTGCTGGGAGGCAGAGGCAGATTTCTTTTTCTTGTTTTCCTCACCAAAAAAGGTAGGTGCGTTTTATAATCCGGTGCGTTTTATACTCTGAAAAATACGGTAATATGAACCAGGTGAGTTTCTGCAAATAGCTGGTGGCCAGCATTCTATCTACTGCATTGTTGAGTAGATCTTTCTGCAGAGGCTGTGTCAGTGGTGGGCTGCTGCCGGTTCGGACCGGTTAAAGGCGAACCGGTAGTTCCGATGATCAGCTGGCTCCACCCACCCGCACCCACCCTATCCTGACCTATATTTCCTTCTTTCTGGCTCAACTGATTCATGCAGCACAGCTGATTTCTGCGCCTCCACTGTTCTACTTACCGGGGCTGCCTTAGAAGGTAAGCAGCTGAGCTTCAAATTGCTGTATTTTGAATGCTGCACCAAGTGTGTTAGGCACGTGTGGTCAGCTGCCCCCAGTTCGGACCAGTTTGCAAGAAATCTGTGCATGCGAAGAAGCAAGGCGCAGGTGCGATCCCATTGTGAACCGATAGTAAAGGTAAGTAGAACCCACCCCTGGTGTGCGTGTGAAGTGTGCGATCGCACATGAAGCGCATGCACAAAGAGAACCGGTAGTAAAGTCGGTTAGAACCCACCACTGCATTGGAGGCTTTCAAGAAGAGAGTGGATATATAGGGTCTTTTGCAGGGAGTTGGACTAGAAGACCTCCAAGGTCCCTTCAACTCTATTATTCTGTATGATTTAAGATCCAAAGGTCATATTAAAACATCCATTGATAAGGAGCCCACTGTTTCTCAGAGTCATTGGTTCCATGGGGGAAACTAAGTTTCCTATAATGTTCTTTTCTTTTTCTTTTTCTTTTTCTTTTTCTTTTTCTTTTTCTTTTTTTCTTTTCTTTTTCTTTTTCTTTTTTTCTTTTCTTTTCTTTCCTTTCCTTTCCTTTCCTTTCCTTTCCTTTCTTTACTGTTCTTTTCCTTCCCTTCCCTTCCCTTCCCTTCCCTTCCCCTCTCCTCCTCTTTCCTCTCCTCCTCTCCTCTCCTCTCCTCTCCTCTCCTCTCCTCTCTTTCTTCTCTTCTCTTCTCTTCTCTTCTCTTCTCTTCTCTTCTCTTCTCTTCTCTTTCTTCTCTTCTCTTTTCAATTGGGGATGAGCCTTAGATTTTACATGGAAGGCTACTCTGAGAGACCCACAAAACTGCCCAGGATACAAGAATCATTTGTTTCTACTCCTCTTCTGCAGTTGAATACATAAGAAAAGGAAACTGAATTTGGGAATAAAATCTCCCTTTGCATAGCTTGTTCAAAGATGAGATAAAAGATTTATCTGGTGTACCTTCGCTGTTTGTTCATCAGAACGCAGTGAACCCGAGAAGTGTTTGAAGACTAGGAAGAAGTAAAAATTTCCATTCCAGAAAAATCGCACTTTTACTTTTTAAAAATGATTCTAGACCAGAGGTATTAAATTTGCAGCCCACGGGCCGGATGTGTCACGCACTGGCCTCATCCACCTCCGGTTTCGCGAAGGGGGAAAAAGTTGCAATACATCACATGATGACATGTCATCATGAGTCTGACACCCCTGTTCTCAACCATTTTTCTAGAGTTTGGAGGACAGGGTCGATGGTTTAATGAGTGATGTTCCTGTTGTCGCTGCCCTTTTATTTTTCACAAATGAGGGGGAAAAAACCACCCTCTTGCTGAAAATGAGTGCTTTGCCATCCATTTTCAACAGCATGGTTTTCGGGAGACTTTGGGAATTTCAGAGAAGGAATTAGGAATCTTATGCAGTGCCTATATCATTGGCTTGGACTACCCAGATGTAATAAACTCTATTTTCTCAGTGATCATACCAGGATGCTATAACTCCATGCACAACAGAAGAGAATAACAGAGTTGGAAGGGACCTTGGAGGTCTTTTTTTTTTTTTTAATTTGATTTATATGCCTTCTCCAGATTTATATGCCTTCTCCAGAGACTCAGAGCGGCTTACAATGCGTTAAGCAATAGCCTTCATACTTTTGTATATTTTTATACAAAGTCAGCTTATTGCCCCCACAAACTGGGTCCTCATTTCACCTACCTTAGAAAGGATGGAAGGCTGAGTCAACCTTGAGCCTGGCGAGATTCGATCTTACTTTAATTGCAGACAGCTGGTGTTAAATTACAGTGCTTAGTCTGTTGAGCTATCCAGGCTCCTGGATAGTCTTCTAGTCCAACCCTCTGCTCAGGCAGGAAACCCTATACCAGGGTTCTGCAAGCTTAAACACTCAAAGAGCCACTTGGACCCGTTTCCTACAGAAAAGAAAACATCGGGAGCCACAAAACCCTTCCCGTGCCTGACTATTTCTTGAGTGGTCACAAAACTAGCATATGTAGTTGAATTAAACGTTTTCTTTTCTTATGAAACTTTTTTTTCTTGGATTTATTCATGGTTGGCCTACCAGGGGTTGAAAAGCTCAATAAATCATGTGCCGGCAGGTGTCGCACATTGGCTGTTGTGACACATATTTTGAGTGACAGGGAGCTGCAGCAGAGGGGTGAAAGAGCCACATGCGGCTCCAGAGCCACAGGTTGCTGATCCCTGCCCTATACCATTTCAGACAAATGGTTGTCCAATCTCTTCTTAAAAACTTCTAGTGTTGGAGCATTCACAACTTCTGGAGGCAAGTTGTTCCACTGATCAATTGCTCTCACTGTCAGGAAATTTCTCCTTAGTTCTAGGTTGCTTCTCTCCTTGATTAGTTTCCATCCGCTGCTTCTTGTCCTGCCTTCAGGTGCTTTGGAGAATAGCTTGACTCCCTCTTCTTTGTGGCAGCCCCTGAGATATTGGAACACTGCTATCATGTCACCCCTAATCCTTCTTTTCTTTGAAATAGACATACCCAGGTACTGCAACCGTTCTTCATAACCTTACTAATCCCACCTAGGTTCTGTAAGGGTGCCTGACACTTATTTCTAAAATATAGGAAAATGTTTCTTTGCACCTAAGCAATAAAACAGGATGTTAAAACACCCCCATTCCTGTCTGGTGGCTACTACTCAGTGATCCAGCCCAGGACTTTTAAACGTCCCTTGTAGTTTGTCAGGCTGATGCAGTTTCAAAAGTTTGGGGGGGGTGGTGTTAATACATCTAAAGGTTTCAAGGGGATTCCTGACACCCAGCGGCTCTGATCTCATTTATTTAGTGCTGGGCTGTCTGCGCCAGAATAAAGGAATTGTAGCAAAATTGCAGAAAAGAAGAAGAAGAAGAAGAAGAAGAAGAAGAAGAAGAAGAAGAAGAAGAAGAAGAAGAAGAAGAAGAAGAAGAAGAAGAAGAAGAAGAAGAAGAGGAGGAGGAGGAGGAGGAGGAGGAGGAGGAGGAGGAGGAGGAGGAGGAGGAGGAGGAGGAGGAGGAGGAGGAGGAGGAGGAGGTGGGGGAGGAGGAGAAGAAGACGAGGAGAGGAGGAGGAGGAAGATGGGGAGGAGGAGGAGGAGGAGGAATAATGCAGAAAAAACAGCTAATCTTTTCTTAGAAAACTGGACCCACTCTGCAGTGCCCACATGTCCTTCACTTTATGAAAACTTAACACTGCATTGCAGTACTTCAAAAATTCTACTGCATTCAACCTCAGAGGATGGGTTGGAGCTGCACCTACAAGGTAGAATAATCCAGCCTACAAACCGGGAAATAATAGACAATTACAAAGAATATTGTTTCCTAGCTGCCTCCAGAATGAACCCCGAGACTCTGCAACTGCCTCTCTTGTTTCAGTAGCATCCACTGCCAAATGCAATCCTCTAATGCATCCTTACCTCTGTCCTCACCAAGGCCAGTCAGGTGGAACCTCGTGAATCTGAAAAATCCATGTTTCCCACAGAAAGGCTGCCTTCCAGTTAATGCGGGAGGTGTTTTAGGGGAATATCACTAGTGAGGGAAAGGACCATTGTCCCATCCTGCCTTCCTGTTGTCCTTTAGATCAGGCAGATATGTGGAGTTCAACCCACAGAATTCCCCAGCCAGCAATACAGGCTGGGGAATTCTAAGAGTTGAAGTCCACATAGCTTAAAGTTTCCAAGATTGGGACTCCCTGCTTTAGAGAATAGAATAGAATAGAATAGAATAGAATAGAATAGAATAGAATAGAATAGAATAGAATAGAATAGAATAGAAGAGTTGGAAGGGACATTGGAGATCTTCTAGTCCAACCCCCTGCTTAGGCAGGAAACCCTACACCATTTCAGACAAATGGTTATCCAACATCTTCTTAAAAACATCCTGTGTTGGAGCATTCAGAACTTCTGGAGGCAAGTTGTTCCACTGATTAATTGTTCTAACTGTCAGGAAATTTCTCCTTAGTTCTAAGTTGCTTCTCTCCTTGATGAGTTTCCACCCATCCATTGCTTCTTATCCTGCCCTCAGGTGCTTTGGAGAATAGCTTGACTCCCTCTTCTTTGTGGCAGCCCCTGAGATATTGGAAGACTGCTATCATGTCTCCCCTAGTCCTTCTTTTCATTAAACTAGACATACCTAGTTCCAGCAACCATTCTTCATCTGTTTTAGCCTCCAGTCCCCTAATCATCTTGGTTGCTCTTCTCTACACTCTTTCTAGAGTCTCAACATCTTTTTTACAGTGTCGTGATCAAAACTGGATGCAGTATTCCTCCTCCTCCTCCTCCTCCTGTTTCTCCTCCTCCCCTTCCCGTTCTCCCTCTCCCTCTCCTTCTTTTTCTTCCTCTCTGTCCCCATCTCCTTCTCCTGTTTCTTGTTCTACTCTTCACTTGACCCATCTCCCCTCCTCCTCCTTCTTCCTCTTCTTCTCCTTCTCTTTCTCCCTCTCTGATCCCTTCTCCCTTTCTTCTCCTTCTCCCTTTGCAGATGATGGAGAGTAATTGTTGCAGACTTGTCCCCCTTGCCCAAGCAGTAAATGGAGATTTAAAAGAGAGAATGGAGGTTTTGCAGTTAGGGGAGAGTGTAGGCAGGGTCTAGTCATTTTTAATCTGACATGTGGAGAATTCAGCAGCGTTGACAGTTCACTTTCTTTGTGACTTGTATTTCTTAACCTAAAAGTTCATTTGCAGGCTTTGCCTCCCAGTTCAGTTTTACATTTGAGATTTGTCCAACGAAAATGCACATGAGATTAATATTTTCGTCAGTATGAACTGGGGACAAAACATCTCCAAAAAATAATTTTCTGGAGACATTTTAAGATTCTTAATTTTCCGAGACTCACCAGTTCATTAATGACTCCCCGTGCTCCCTATTAAAATATTCTGCAAAATTGTTTCCTGTTTGGGTAGCCTACCGATAGGGTGGGGGGGCAGGGGTGAAATCTGCTTACCTTCCTTACCGGTTCGGAAGTGCACACGCACACATCACAGGCACGCGCAGACTCTCTGCACATGCACAAAACCTTCTGAGCATGCGCAGAGAGTAAAAAATACATTGCTTCCTGGTTAAAACCACGAAGTAACAACACCCGGGCGGGTGGGCAGACCCTCGCGCCATCATCGCTACCGGTTCTCTGAACCACCTGCCACAAGCGCTATCGGATCGCTCAATTTGGTCCGAACCAGGAGCATTTCACCCCTGGTGGGGGGAGGGGAGGAGAATCTGGGGACAGTTTTCTATGCTCATTTTCTCCCATTTCTTGAAGGACACTTCCATAATCTGCTCCTCTGAACCTTTAGGGAAAACATGCTTCCTGCCACAGTTGAGAAGAATGGCTGAGAATCAATATGGTTGAAAAAATCTATTGAGTCCTATCCAAGGAGATCATTCATTCATTCATCTTCCTTTTTTTTTTCCTACATAAAATCAAAAGTTGGAACAGAATTGGGCTTTCCTACTTGTGCTAATGTATACTCCCAGAAGGATCTGTTGAGTAAGAATTTTTGCTAAATTAGTCTTTCAGCTTATTTTAATGTAAATGGATTCAGCAACATGATAAAAATTATATCCTCGCTTTCTCTTATGGACAGGTAATATAGAGAACAGTTGACCTATTAAAGGTAGTGTTGCAGGAAAAATCAGGTCCAGTTCCAAGTTGGGAGAAAGATGCTAGAAATAAAATGGAGGCAGGCTACAGGAAAGACTATCTCCGTTTATTTGGTAGCCAGAAACCTCAGGGACAGCAGCATGGTTTCTGGGGTGGCTGACCAAATGGGGTTGAAAGTACGTGGGCTTTTATACATTCTTTGGGGTTTTGTGATTGAGATCCGGAAGAGGAGGAAGGAGAGGAGGTTGAAGGAGGAGGAGAAAGAGAAGGAGGAGGAAGGGAGGAGGAAGTGGAGAAGGTTGAAAGAGAGGAAGAGAAAGGGAAGGGGGTTGGAGGAGAAGGAGAAGAAGAAGGAGAAGGAGAAGGAAGGAAAGGAGGTTGGAGGAGGAGGAAGGGAGGAGAAAGGGGAGTATGTTGAACAAGAGGAAGAGGAAGGGAAGGAGGTTGGAGGAGAAGGAGAAGGAAGGGGGAGGAGGGGGAGGAGGTTGAAGGAGAGGAGGAAGAAGAGAGGAGGAGAAGGAAGGAAAGGAGGGTGGAGGAGGAGGAGGAAGAGGAGGAGGTTGAACAAGAGGAAGAAGAGGAAGAGGAGGAGGAAGGGAAGGAGGTTGGAGGGCAAGGAGGAGGAGGAAGGGGGAGGACATTGAAGGAGAGGAGAAGGAAGAGAG
>NC_142065.1:13983753-14053753 GCF_059756535.1 Pantherophis guttatus
TGCCACATCTGTGAGTTTTTGTAGCAACCAGGGAAAAAAAAATATTTTGTACAATTCTTTCCAGCATACATATCTATGCTAAATTTGGTCCTTGTGCATAAGATAAAATATCCCTCTGGAAGATTTTGCCCTCCCAAGGGAGAGGTTTGCATCCACCTTCCTATTTTGAAGATGTGACTCTGCCGGTGGCCTGAGGTCCCAATAGGGAAGTACATCACTGCTGCTGGACTAACTGGCTGATCCCATCTTCCCCATGCTCTTCTGTTCCCCCTCTGCCCATCTTTTTAATTTCATACTATTGTAATTCCACTGATTATTTTCATTGTTTTATTTCTTTACTACTGATACTTTTACAATTCTTTAAATCACCTTTTCTACTGTTTTATTGTTGTAAGCTGCCCAGAAACAATCTTTTTTTTTTTTTTTTGGTTGCCACGATGTAAAAAAGATGTGGAGGCTCTAGAAAGAGTGCAGAGAAGAGCAACAAAGATGATGAGGGGACTGGACGCTAAAACATATGAAGAACGGTTGCAGGAACTGGGTATGTCTAGTTTAATGAAAAGAAGGACTAGGGGAGACATGATAGCAGTGTTCCAATATCTCAGGGGTTGCCACAAAGAAGAGGGAGTCAAGCTATTCTCCAAAGCACCAGAAGGCAGGACAAGAAGCAATGGGTGGAAACTAATCAAGGAGAGAAGCAACTTAGAGCAAAAGAGAAATTTCCTGACAGTTAGAACAATTAATCAGTGGAACAACTTGCCTGCAGAAGTTGTGAATGCTCCAACACTGGAAGTTTTTAAGAAGATGTTGGGTAACCATTTGTTTGAAGTGGTGTAGGGTTTCCTTCCTAAGCAGGGAGTTGGACTAGAAGACCTCCAAGGTCCCTTCCAACTCTGTTATTCTATTCTAATCCAGAGCACTCAAGACTCTTTCTACAAATGTTGGCTTGCATGGGAAGGAAGTTTGTTAAAATATATATTAAAAGGCACTGAAAATCATCAAGACATTTGCCACAGCCACAAGTCTCTGTTGTTGTATTTTCAAATTCTTAAGGCTGGCAATATTGTACATAGATTTCTATTTATCACCATGTCAACACACTGTGATAGGAACCCAGGAACTATGACAATAAAACTCTTTCTCCAGGATAGGGCAAGAAAATGATGCCACCTGTGATCTAGTATTCTCTATCTTGAAATATCAATTCTGGGTCCATGGATACCAGATCACCATGATATGTTGAAACAGTTCATTTTGCAAGCACCTGGTTACGAAAGTTATGAAGATCAATTCATTCTCTCACTCTCTTGGTATGGAATCTTTGTCTGGAAGACTATATATCACTATATAGACTATGTATACTATATATGTGGGGTAAGAATGCACAAAGTATTCTGTTTGAAACAGAATTCCCTTTATCTTCCTCGGTCTTACCTCTAGGAATTTATTTTCTCAAATAAAGGAAGGAAAAATTAAAAAAATAATCCCCACCCAGCCAAGAGGGCAGATTCTTACAGTTTTTCATGAGATTTCAAGAACTCTTCATTTTATGCTGGACTTAGAGAAAACATTTGAGTGATAACAATGAATGCATATGAATAGCGAATGAAGACATGGATTGGCCAATATCTACTACAATCAAGGGATCCGGTGGCTCAGTGGATAAGATGCTGAGCTTGTCAGTCAGAAGGTCGGCAGTTTAGTGGTTCGAATCCCTAGTGTTGTGTAATAGGGTGAGCTCCCGTTACTTGTCCCAGCTTCTGCCAACCTAGCAGTTCAAAAGCATGTAAAAAATGCAAGTAGAAAAAGGGGGACCACTTTTGGTGGGAAGGTAACAGCGTTCCATGCACCTTTGGCATTTAGTCATGCTGGCCACATGACCACGGAGATGTCTTCAGACAGCGCTGGCTCTTCAGCTTTGAAACAGAGATGAGCACCACCCCCAGAGTTGGAAACGACTAACACACATGTGCGGGGGAACCTTTACCTTTATCACAACCAAAGACTGTCCTTGAAGACCATCCAGAAGCTTCAACTGGTCCAGAATGCAGTAATGCAGGCAATGACAGACATTGTCATGGCCTCCATTGGAATCTGGTTCATCGTCATCATCGTCATTGTCGTTGTCGTCGGAGCTGGAAGTGGACCATCCAAAAGGGATAGGACATCTCCCTTGGCATGTTTGGAGAGGCCAGGGGCTGAGGATGATGCTGTCCTGGGCCCCTCAGGCATTGGGGGAGGTAGTCGACCAGATGGAGAGCTGCCTGCCTTCATAGATACAGGGAAGGATTGGCTGCTGACAGACAGTGGTACTGATAGGCAGGGGATCTCCTCTGATGAGGAACAGCTGCCTCCTCCACTGATCCAAGGGAAAGGACAGCAGAGCATAGGCAAGCCCAGAGAAGGGCTGCAAGGTTATTCAGGAGGAGGTTGCCCCATCCCTCCTCACAAGGAACAGCTGGGATGAAGTAACTTAAGGAGAAGCCGTGGGGAGTTAGTGTTTGCCAGGAGCAAATGTTTGCTTTGGATTATGCTCTCCCGGCTTTGACTCGTGCCTTTTTGCCTTGCTTCGAGGACTGCTTTATGCGTTGAGGACTGCTGTTTATCTTACCGCAGCCCTGTGGACTTTACCTTCAGAAATGCCTTTCCTTGTAACCTGTCTTTGCTTTGACGATTGCCATTTGTCTTGCCCTAACCTTGCGGAACGTTTTTGCCCTTTGCTTTGCTTTACCTTCAGAACTGCCTTTGCCTTGTAGCTTGTCATTGCCCTGAGGCCTGCCATTTGTCTGATGCCTGAACTTTGCCTTGTGGACTTTCCTGGTAATATATGGGCTGTTGTTTGGGGGACTGAGGGTGGCTGGCTTCAGGGTAGTGTGGGGGTGAAGCCTTAATGGCCATTGGAGGGCCATTTGTTGGACACTTCTTGAGGACAATAAAGGACTCTCTAAAGCAGGGGTCTCCAACTTTGGCAACTTTAAGACTTGTGGACTTCAACTCTCAGAATTCCTCAGCCAGCAAAGCAAAGCTGGCTGAGGAATTCTGGGAGTTGAAGTCCACAAGTCTTAAAGTTGCCAAGGTTGGAGAACCCTGCTCTAAAGGTCTGCCTTGCCTTGATCACCTAGCTCTAGGCACTAGATGACTCTCAAGGGACCTAGAGTATACCTGTTGGGTTGAACCAGCCAGTTTGATATTCATCCCTCGTGAAATCAGAGGAATTCTGGGAGTTGAAGTCCACAAGTTTGAAAGTTGCCAAGGTTGGAGATCTCTGCTCTAAAGGTCTGCCTTGTCTTGACCACCTGGCTCATATGCCTATGTGACACCCTTGCTTTGCAAGCTGTATTAGTTACCAATATGCTTCCTGGTGTAATTCAAGAAGTTGGTTATGAGCAGAAGTGGGCTTCACATAATTTAACAACCAGTTCGCCCCAGCACCAAAAATGTGAGCATGTACGCACACTCGCTTTGCGCCTGAAACAGCACAGCTAAATAGGATGGCATAGCGCCGGGGGTGGGGGTGGGGGTGGGCAGGCACACCCACAGGTCACAACTACCAGTTCGCCTGAACTGGTTCGAACCGGCTGAATCCCACCCCTGATTATGAGCTGTGCCTACATGGCCTTTAGGCTGATTTCATGAGGAATGAATATCAGACTGGTTGGTTCAACCCAACTGGTATACTCTAGGTCCCTTGAGAATCATCTAGTCAGGTCCAGAAAGCATTGCTTTCCTGTCATTCTACCTGCCTTTTGGAATGAGGCTCCTCCCAATTTCCATGTTACTCTCACGCTGATGTTATGTTGGATATTTTAAAAACTTGGTGGCCAGACTCACCATCTTTTTTTTTAAATTCCTTGTCTTGTATTATATTGCATTTTCTTTCTTTTTTAAAAAATAATTTTTATTGTGGTTTTTCTTTTCCATAACTCTAGTACATAGTCAAACAGACAATGTCATTTTTATATACTTTGGATTAACAGTTCATGTAATATATACATTATATACATATATATACATCCTCAACTTCCTTGTGTATATTACCTATTTTTGTTTCTGTTGTCTATCCACCTATACCATTTTTCCCAAACTGCATAATATTCTGAATCATCTTTTTCTTTTAATTCTAAGGTAAGTTTATTCATTTCAGCACATTCATATATTTTCTGTATGATCAATCCCTCTGGTGGTAAATTACATTCCTTCCAATATTGCACGAACGCAATTCTTGCTGCTGTTAGTGTATGTAGGATCAAATATCTTATTTTTTTTATCATATTTAGTTTTTAATATTCCCAGGAGAAATGTTTCCGGATTTAGCTAAATTTGACAATTTATTAAGTCTTATAGCCAACCTTGTATCTTGGTCCAAAATTTTTTCGCTTGGTGGCCAGACTCACCATCTTTTTTTAAAAAAAAATCCTTGTCTTGTATTATATTGTATTTTCTATTATGTTTCATTTGATTATAAACCATCCAGTCAGTGTGGAGTCGGGAGATAGATAAATTTAATCCATTAAATTGCATTTATTTACTTAGTTCTTCAATTTACAATGGCTGCCTTCTTGCCAACTCTGAATGACTCTATACAATAGTTCCCCCAAATTGTGTAACATTTAAAATATATCGGAAAATATTTTTTTCATAGGAGACATCCAAAGGCTGAATGTCTGCCCTTCATGAAAGGAAATGAAAAAGAAAAAAAAAAGACAAATGAAACATAACAAATAACATTTTAGCTGGTTTCTCTTTCTCTAATCCCATTAAAAGCATTCTAAAGAAAAGTCTTTATCTGTTAATAAAGAGGACAGATAACCATCAGAGCTGAGAATAGTTTCATCCCTTAGTGTTTATCCACTTTCCAGTACATAGTTCCCATAACAAGCTTCATTTTAAGCACTTTGTCCAAAATACCTGTACTGTTAACCACTTTCTCTTTGCCCTTATCTGAAATGGGTAGAAGACCATACATTTTTTTAAAAGAAACACTTTTACATAGAAGGCTGTAATCTGTGCATCCTGTTCAATCCTCTTGAAACATCTCTTTTTCAGCCTCCCCATTTGTCTTGTTTTCTTTTTATCAGATTTAGCCAGATCTCAGCTATCAGTGCACGGGATACTATTAACCCATCAATATCCAATAGATGTCCTTTATGGAGCCTAGTAATCTTGCTGGACTTGGTAAAAAAAATCAGGTAGGCCAAAAGCATCCCTGAAATTGTTATTAAACAGGAAGGCAGGTTAGATGGGAGAAGTCAATGGTCATCAGTTTCATACCTGGTGCAATGCACCCAGTTCAGGGGTCCTATTCAGCAGGTTCTGACAGGTACGGGAGAACCGGCAGTGGAAATTTTGAGCAGTTTGGAGAACCGGCAAATACCACCTCTGGCTGGCCCCGGAGTGGGTGGGAATGGAGATTTTGCAATATCCTTCCCCCAGGAGTGGGAAGGGAATGGGAATTTTGCAGTATCCTTCCCCTGACACGCCCACCAAGCCACACCATGCCACCAAGCCACGCCCACAGAACCGGTAGTAAAAAAAAATTGAATTCCACCTCTGACCCAGTTACTTTGGATACTAAGAGTTGCAGAATCAGCTGGATATTTGGAAAGATACCTATAGAAAAGAATATTTGTAGCTCAGGGTTCAAATGAGGGGTCCTTGGTGGTCTTTGAGCTTGATTGTTTCCTTGGACATGTATCATTACCCAAACCAGGTAACATCATTAATGCTAGTAGGGAGTTGGGGGTTTGCTCTCAATTTATATTCTACTGCAGGGGTGTCAAACTGGTGGCCCATGGGCTGGATACATCACCTGCAGACCACGCCCACCAGTGGTGGGTTCATCCAGGTTCCACCGAGCCGGTAGCGGTGACAATATGACATCACCGAACTGCTTCTGTCCCCCCCACCACCACCCCACCACCCCTGCATCATTTTTACCTTTTATTTGGTCCCACCCCCAATCTATTGCTGCCTCCTGAGTCCCAGCTGATCGGCTAGAGGGAAAAATACTGTTTAAACTCTTGCCGCGGGGCTTCAAAGGGCCACCCTACAGCTGATCAGTGTTAAAAGAAAACAAATGAGTAGACCGGTGCCTGCAAAAATAAATGGGTAGACCAGTACAGATCTGCAAGCAGTTAAAAGCCTGGTAGACCAGTACTTCTGCTAAATCCTAAAGAATTGTCACATGATCATCAAGCCACGCCCACAAAATAAGCCACACCCACAGAACCAGTAGTAAAAAAATTTAGAACCCACCCCTGACACCCACCCTAGCTCTGCGAAGAGAAAAGTGGCAACATGATGCCATGAGTTTGACACTGTGTTCCACTGGCTTGCCTATTAGTATTAGTGGGAATGGTCTTGGTGATTCTTTGGTGGGGCTATTTATTGCTAGCTTGTTTGACAGTTTCTTGATTGGGGTAGTGTTTATTTCTTGATTGTTGATCTGATGTTAATCTTGGTGTTAATCTCTGCTCATCTGGGTGTTGGTTGCTGGCGGGGAGGTCTGTAGATCTTGTTGTTCCATTGTTGACTTTTGATTGTCTCCTTTGAATGGGAGCTGCCAAACAAGCTAACAATAAACAGCCCAACTAAAGAACCACCAAGATCACTCACACCAACACTAATAGGGCAAACCACAAGAATACAAACTGAGATCAACCCTACTGCCTACTAGCATTGATGATCCCAAAGGTGTTTTTTCAAGAGGAGCCTGGATAGCTCTGCAGACAAGGCACTGTAATTTAACACCAGCTGTCTGCAATTAAAGTAAGTTCGAATCTCGCCAGGCTCAAGGTTAACTCAGCCTTCCATCCTTTCTAAGGTAGGTAAATTGAGGACCCAGTTTGTGGGGGCAATAAGCTGACTTTGTATAAAATATACAAAGGTATGAAGGCTATTGCTGAGCACATTGTAAGCCGCCCTGAGTCTCCGGAGAAGGGCGGCATATAAATCAAATTAAAAAAAGAGAGAGACAACTGGACTTTCTGGGGTTTTTTTGAAGACATTTTGCTTCTAATCCAAGAAGCTTCTTCAGCTCTGACTGGATGGTGGGAAATGGAAGTATTTATATTCTTTGCAGACAGCTGGTCATTTGCATCCTTTTAGTGGGTCATTGAGACCACCTGGAGGTTTATCTGTGTCGTCAGGGTCACTTGAGTAGTGCAAATGGTTGTGGAGCCTTCTTGGAACTGTTGAGAGAAGGGGAGGGATATGACATCATCTGTCTCCAGTCTACAACACAGTCATTTCCCTGCAATGTCCCTGTAAATTTTGTTTAATCAAAAACCTGTAAAGTCCCCTTGAAATATCACGTTAGGGAAAATTTGAAGACATTTCAGGGAAAAGTGTGCTGGTAACAATCTCATTAAGAGTCAATAACACAGCCTGCTTGTTAAGGAGCTGTACCATAGTTTGGGGGACGCGGTGGCTCAGTGGCTAAGACGGTGAGGTTGTTGACTAGAAAGGTCGGCAGTTCAGCGGTTTGAATCCCTAGTGCCACATAATGGAGTGAGCTCCCATTACTTGTCCCAGCTTCTACCAACCTAGCAGTTTGAAAGCATGTAAAAATGCAAGTAGAAAAATAGGGACCACCTTGGTGGGAAGATAACAGCGTTCTGTGCACCTTCGGCATTTAGTCATGCCGGCCACATGACCATGGAATTGTAATCAGACAGCGCTGGCTCTTCGGCTTAGAAACAGAGATGAGCACTGCCCCTTAGAGTTGGGAATGACTAGAACATATGGGCGAGGGGAACTTTACCATAGTTTAGCTTCTATGGAATTGCCATAGCTCTGATCTGGACTCAGATTGAGAGCCAGAAGCTGCTCCAGCCTATCCTGTTGAATGTCAGCCTCAGGAAGGACATCATATGAGACTGATCAATCACAAGGACCACCTGAGCAGCTGGACCTGTCAGATGAGGATGATGAAATGCCTCTCAGTCCCGTACCAAATGAGTAGAAGGGAGAGCAGGACAGAAGTCTACTAGGTCACTTATCAAGCCATGGAGAAACACATTCTGATTTCTGACAGCTGGCTGCAGTCTACAAAAAAGACTCGCTGTACTCCTCTTCTCTTTGCTGGAAACAACATCTGGCTGGTGCATGACTCCAGTGTGTGAGTTCTACTCTCTTGGACCTTAGATCTTTGGACTGGCCAACAGCCTTGTTGCAGCTCTTAAAACCTGGACTTGTTTTCAACAACTCTTCTGCATGCTCCTCTTTGAGGCCAAACTTTTGCTTTGTTTGACATTCCTTGCTATAGTGCTAACTCCATTGCTTGAAAGTAAAACTGATAATCTCCTAGGAAACTGGGTATGTGTGGTTGAAACCTGAAGCAGGACAGGAGTAAGATAGATCTGATTTCCCTACGTACCTCCCAAAATTGGAAAAGTCTCAGAAGAGGATATGATAGGGAGAGAGAGAGAGATGTAGCTTGAATTCTCATCTCCTCTAGCCCCCTGATGTAGCTCTCTGGTCCGAATTTATTCCCTTCATGTCAGACTTCTCTCAGGAAACAGGACTGGAAACAGGTAAACAGAGATACAACTTCTGAAAAGAATATTTATTGTGGGAAACTTTTACAAAAGAATTCCAGCAAACTATATGTATAGTGAAATGAAGTTTAGATGTCTTTAGCCTACTACATGATTCAGACAGGAGAAAGAGATAAAAACACCATTGTCTTTGAACTGGATGCCTTGTTTCCAGTCATCTCAGATACCAGAGCTGTCTGGTATCAAGTTGTTTAATTTTCACATTGCAAGAACCGTTTCTCATAATCTCATTGTCAGGGTTCCAAGTAATACATCCACTTTGAAGCTTCAGTGTTGCCACTCACTGCTTATTTATCATTTATATCAGGGGTATCAAACTCAAGGCCAGGGGGCCAGATCCAGCCTGCAGGGTGCTTAGATCTGTCCTGCGGGGCCGCTCTGGAAACAGCAAAGGACTGGCCTGCAGTGCCTCTGCCAGTGAAAATGGAGCTCGGGAGCTCTGTTTTCTCTGGCAGAGGGTTACAGGAGGCCATCACAGCTGAAAACGGAGCTCAGGAGCCTGTTTTCTCTGGCAGAGTACTTGGGCCACCACAGGTGTCCCCCAACCAGGGGTGAAATCCAGCAGGTTCTAACAGGTTCTGGAGAACCAGTAGCGGAAATTTTGAGTAGTTTGGAGAATCAGCAAATACCACCTCTGGCTGGCCCCAGGAGTGGGGTGGAAATGGAGATTTTGCAATATCCTTCCCCCAGGAGGGGAGGGAATGGGGATTTTGCAATATCCTTCTCCTGCCACATCCACCAAGCCACGCCCACAGAACCGGTAGGGGAAAATTTTGGATTTCACCCCTGCCCCCAACACAAGTGACATTGAGCTGGACATGCCCATCCTGGCCATGCCCACTCCAAGGTCAAACACAACCCTGATGCAGCCCTCAATGAAATCGAGTTTGACACCCCTGATTTATATAAATTTATACAGTCACACCCATCTAAGAATCAAGTGTCACTAAACAGCATACAGCAAGCTAAGATCAATAAAAAAAAAATATCCAAAACAAATTTTATCTTAATTGGTTGCACAATCAGCCAGATGTTCAGAGTGGATTTGGCATTTTTATCCACCTATTAAGTCCTTCCCAAGAATCCACATCCCAATCAGGGGTGAAATGCTCCCAGTTCAGACCGGATCGCCCGATCCGGTAGCGATGGTGGCAGGTGGTTTGGAGAACCGGTAGCAAAAATCCCCGCCCCCCGCCCCACCCATGCCCAGTTGAGCCATGTGATCATCAGAGGCTTTTTTATTATTATTTTTAAAAGCATTTTTTCTCCGGCCAAAAAAATGCTTTTAAAAGTAAAAAAAAAAAAGCCTCTAATGATCGCGCGGCTCAGCTGGGGTCATCAGAGCCTTTTAAAAGCATTTTTTTCTACAACCACTCGAAGAGGTTGTTAAAACAAATGCTTTTAAAAGGCTCTGATGATCCCAGCTGAGCCGCGCGATCATCAGAAGCTTTTTTTTTTAATTTTTAAAAGCATTTTTTCTTCGGCCAAAAAAATGCTTTTAAAAGTAAAAAAAAAAAAAGCCTCTAATGATCGCGCGGCTCAGCTGGAGTCATCAGAGCCTTTTAAAAGCATTTTTTCTACAACCACTCGAAGAGGTTGTTAAAAAAAATGCTTTTAAAAGGCTCTGATGATCCCAGCTGAGTTGCCTGATGGTCAGAGCCTTTTAAAAGCATTTTTTTGCAACATCTTCAGCCGAAGATGTTGTAGAAAAAAATGCTTTTAAAAGTAAAAACAAAAAAATGTTGGCCACGCCCACCCAGTCACATTACCCCACCACCAAGCCACCCCCACGGAACCAGTAGTAACGAATTTTACATTTCACCACTGATCCCAATGGATGGAAATTAATCAAGGAGAGAAGCAACCTGGAATTAAAGAGAAACTTCCTAACAGTGAGGCGAATTAACCAGTGGAACAGCTTAGCTGCAAAAAACCCTGCTGGGTGATAACTTCTCAAACCATCCAAGATAGGGTGTGTCAAATGGGGATAAATCACCATCTCAATTTTTGAACCCACTTCATCCTTCCAATTGTTCTACATTCCTTCTTGGATCTTTGTTTTTGTTTTTTTTTATCAGCCAGACATGCTTTTTTGCTAATGGTCATCTTTATGCATAAATATTTGATTTATATATTACACATAAATAAAAGGCAAACATAAATAATGCATGTTGAACTCAATTGAAAATAACTGACCTCTAAAGAAAACATGAGCATTTTCACCATCCAATCTATAAGGGCGTGTGGCATTCAGCACAAATATCATCCATTCTCAGGGAGAGCTAATTTAGCAGAAAAATAGGTGTTTGTGTGTATGGAAGGCAGAGGGTTTTCAGTGGAATCTCTGGGTGTTGTTAGGGGAAAAGGAGAGAGGGTGATGGTTGAATGACGTTGATGAGCAGTGAAGATCCCTGCACTGGTTTAAATTTTTTATCTTTGTCCATATAAAAAATTAAAATTCAACCAGAACTTATGTATCCCTTGCAGAACCTTTTTCCCCCTCAGAATTGATAAAGGAGGATTGCTTCAAAAAATTCCAGAACGAAAAAGGCATAAAAGAACCCTCAGTGCATGTATGACTCATTTGTGGATTATTAAATGACAACAAGCACACTCTGCGTTTATAATAATGCTTTATTGAAAGGTTTTATAATCGTAATTAACACTGTATAATTTATTATCATAAGAATTAACTTTGTGTTGCAGACACACACTTTTTTTTAACATCTTTATAATTCTTTTTTTTTTAAATGAATTGTCACAATAACTCAGTAATAATTGTTAAAAGGGTTGCATTATTAGTGTTACCCTGGATATATATATATATTGTCAATTCATAAAACATAATGCATTATATACGATGAAAATATTACTGTTTTTTAAAGTGGGATATTCTCCACTTTCTTTTCTGGTGGTAAAAAATAAAACAAAAGAACCCAGTGAAATAAAAAAAACCCTTAAAATATGTTTGAATCATGAATGTATGTATGAACATATCTATATATTTTCTTAGATATAGTGGCCGGCTGACTCCTAGACAATTCCAAGGACAGGAAAAAAAAAATAAAACAGAAAAACAACAAAAATAATATATGCATCTAGAAATAACACAATACAAGAAAGAAAGAAAGAAAGAAAGAAAGAAAGAAAGAAAGAAAGAAAGAAAGAAAGGAGGGAGGGAGGGAGGGAGGGAGGGAGGGAGGGAGGGAGGAAGGAAGGAAGGAAGGAAGGAAGGAAGGAAGGAAGGAAGGAAGGAAGGAAGGAAACAAAACGAAACGAAACTCTGAAAAAATAACTATCAGAGTTGGAAACCACACTTAACCTATACTTGTGAGCAAAAGCCCTAGAAACCAATGCAGCCAATGGTGACATGGGCATAATGTAATGTGCCTATCATTGTTTATGCCATTGCATTGTGGACTCTGTAGCTTCTCTGTGGTCTTCAAAGGTAATCCCACATACAGTGTATTGCAATAGTCCATTTGTGATATTACTATGATGTGAGGGGACTCCCATTTGGAAACTAAATCTATGCATGGTGATACTTGGTAGTCTCAGGGGGAGGGACTGGGGCAGGTCTTGAGAATGTTATCTGGGATGAGTTTGATCCTGTGACTCCTGAGGACGTGGACAGGATTCTGGGCAGACTGAACACGACCACTTGTTTATTGGACCCGTGTCCCTCCTGGTTAGTGCTGGCTTCCCGGGAGGTGACGCGAGGCTGGCTCCAGGGGATTATAAATGCTTCATTGGGTGAGGGTGACTTCCCCGCCGCCTTGAAAGAGGCGGTGGTGAGGCCTCTCCTCAAGAAGCCTTCCCTGGACCCGGCAATGTTGGTTAATTATCGTCCGGTCTCCAACCTTCGTTTTGTGGCGAAGGTTGCCGAGAGTGTGGTTGCGCAACAGCTTCCCCAGCACCTGGATGAGATGACGTATCTGGATCCGTTCCAGTCAGGTTTCAGACCCGGGTACAGCACGGAAATGGCATTGGTCGCGTTGGTTGATGATCTCTGGAGGGCTCGGGACAGGGGGTGTTCCTCTGTCCTGGTCCTGTTAGACTCAGCGGCTTTTGATACCATCGACCATGGTATCATGCTGCACTGGTTGGAAGAGTTAGGGGTGGGAGGCACTGTACTACGGTGGTTCTCCTCGTTTCTCTCCGGCCGGTTGCAGTCTGTGTTGGCAGGGGGGCAGAGGTCGACCCCGAGGCCCCTCATATGTGGGGTGCCACAAGGGTCGGTCCTCTCGCCCCTTTTGTTCAACATTTATGTAAAGCTGCTGGGCGAGATCATCCATGGTTTCGGGGTGAAGTACCAGCAGTACGCTGATGACACCCAGCTGTACATCTCCACCCCGGACCACCCCAACGATGCCCTTGAAGTGATGTCTCGGTGTCTGGAGGCCGTGCGGATCTGGATGGGGAGGAACAGGCTCAGGCTCAACCTATCCAAGACCGAGTGGCTGTGGTTTCCGACATCCCGATATAGTCAGTTGACGCCATCGCTGACTATTGGGGGCGAATTGCTGGCCCCCACAGAGAGGGTTCACAACTTGGGCGTCCTCCTGGACTCACGGCTGTCTTTAGAAGAGCACTTGATGGCCGTGATCGGGAGGATCTTTCATCAGGTTCGCCTGATTCGCCAGTTGCGTCCCTTTCTGGATCGGGACTCCCTACACACAGTCACTCATGCCCTCGTTACCTCCCGCCTGGACTATTGTAATGCTCTCTACATGGGGCTCCCCTTGAGGAGCACCTGGAGGCTCCAACTGGCGCAGAGTGCGGCCGCGCGGGTGGTTATGGGAGCAACATGGTGCTCCCGTGTGACACCTCTCCTGCGCGAGCTGCACTGGCTCCCGGTGGTCTTCCGGGTGCGCTTCAAGGTTTTGGTTACCACCTTTAGAGCGCTCCATGGCTTAGGACCTGGCTACTTATGGGACCGCCTACTACCACAAACAGCCTCCCACCGGCCGGTACGCTCTCATAGAGAGGGGCTCCTCCAGGTGCCGTCAGCCAAACAATGTCGACTGGCGGCCCCTAGGGGGAGGGCCTTCTCTGTGGGGGCACCTACTATTGGAACGAGCTCCCCCCAGAGATACAGAGGATCCCGGATCTGCGCACTTTCCGCCGTGCTTTGAAGACACTCCTATTCCAGCAGGCCGGCCTGGCCTAATTTTCTCCCCTTCTTTTAAATTTTTAAACTGAAATTTTAATTCGTTTTAAATTATTGGGAGTTTTAAATTGTCTCGGGCAAAAATTATTTAATTGGGTTTTAGTTATGTTTTAACTTTTGTATTTATGTGTTTTATTTTGTGCCTGTTCACCATCCTGAGTCCTTTGGGAGTAGGGCGGTATACAAATTTAATAAAACTAAACTAAACTAAACTAAACTACTTGCCACATACTCTTTCAGTAGAATTTATGAATCCAGGACAACCCTAATTTGCATACTAATTTTTAATGTGGTAATGCATTCCAGCCAAGGCCATTGGTGGAAAGTCCCAGATCCATGAGGCCAAAAAAATCCTGACTTTGTCTTGGTAGGATTGAGCCTGACACTAGGTCAGGCATTTGCCTGGGGTTGTTTTAGAGTTGTGTATCATCTGCATATTGTTGATACTGGACCCCTCATTAGCAAATTACCTCACCTAAAGGTGAGGATGAGATCCCAAAGGTGCCTTTTCAAGAGGCAACTGGACTTTCTGGTTTTTCTTTGAAGACATTTCATTTCTCATCCAAGAAGATTCTTCAGCTCTGACTGGATGGTGGGGAATGGAAGGATCTATACTCCGTGCAGACAGCTCATCATTTGCATTCTTTTAGAGAATAGTTGAGACCACTTGGAGGTTGATCTGTGTCCTCAAAGTGCAAATGGGTGTAGAACCTTCTTGGAACTGCTGAAAGGACTGTGTTGTAGACTGGAGATAGATGATGTCATATCCCTCCCCCTCTGTTGAGAGAGGATTGTTCAATTTTGATGTAGTTAGCCACTTTGACCCCTCTTTCAAACCAGCTGTCCTCTCTGTCCAAAATGTGGATTTTGCTATCTTCAAAAGAGTGGCCTTTTATCTTTTAAATGCAGATGGACTTGTCCTGATGGGTTTGTTTTCCCATGTTGTGCCATGCATTTATGAAGTGGTTGTTTTGTTTTCCCAATGTACAGATCTGCACATTGTCTCTCCATAGACATGTGGGACGAGAGTGCTGAGCCCTCGGGCACCTCACAAACTAGAGGTCACAGACATGACTTCACCCTTTTGTTTGTCCTGACCAAACCTGGCTTCAAGGGAATGGGGAAAATATAACACAGTGCCCCACATTTCCAATCATTGCAGCCAATCCTGAAGGATATCATAGCTGATGGTAGTGAAAGCCACTGTGATCAAAAAGCATAAGGATTCATCAACCATATATTTGGTTCTCCCACAAGTCATTAATAAGTCAACCAATATTGCCTCTATAGTTTACCTAAGACTAGCATGGATAGACAAGAAAACAGTGCACTATAGAACCAATCCATCTAAATTTATCACTTGAAATGTAAATGTTCAGATTATCATATGTTGGAAATATTGTACAAAGATATGTACAAAGACCTATGAAAAGTCCATAATGCTTGAAAATGTAGAAGGAAAGAGGAAAAGAGGACAACTAGCAGTAACATAAATGGACTTGATTACAGCAGTGATGGATACACTTTTGGAAAATCTGAAGGTTCAGGTGGAGGACAGATCATCCTAGAGAAGGTTTGTCTATGTGGTCACTAAGAGTTGACGTTGACTTAATGGTACATAATCATCAATTAAATGGAAAACAAGGTTACCTTACGATGTAGGTTAGTAATGCTTGAGATAATTCTTTTTAAAATGATGGGCATGGAGTCTAATGAATGCAGGTCTAGCAATAAATGAAAATATATATACTTATAAAATTGTATGTGGGTTAAGTGTTCTAACAAATAGAGAGAAGATGGTTATGTGAACAGAAGTGAGGTGAGGCTAAGATGATTCTATCTGGCGCTTACAAAAATTTCTAACAGACAATCATAATCAGATTAATATTCTACATGCGACAGAGAGAAATCATCATGCTTACTTTCAGTTCAAGCAATATGATATCTGTTTTCCCCCGATTTCCTAACCTTTCCATCACCTGGCCTCTCCAAAGCTCCCTTTGCTTCTTATTTCTTTTAAACTATAAGCCTAAAACAATGGCTTTCGGTGAGGCCTTTTCTGGATTTCTCCTTTTTTGCCTCATTTAAAAAAAAAGACCAGCAAAAACAGCAAGTTAAGGATGGAGCCAAAATTAAGTTTGATTTTCTCTTACCTTTTAAATTTTGTTTGATAATGGTCAATCTCCAGTCATAAATCACACTTGTGTCAGGAGCACTGAGGCACTGGTGAGTTGAAGGGATTAGCCAGTGACCTCACCATTGTCCTGTGCTTCTTTCATGTCCCCTGACAGGAGCTGGAGCAAAGAACAGGAGCTCCCTCCACCCCATGGCAGCACTTGGGTCTTGAACACAAGCTTGCTAACCTCCAACCCAGCATCCTAACCAAACGAGCCACCGTGCTCCTTTTCAGTCATAGATTTTTTTAAAAAAAACAGATCTATTGTATTTTGTAGTTATTACAACTGCACCTAGAACCTCAGGCCATCTTCTCTGGTTTTATTTATTTTATTTTATTTTTATTTATTTATTTATTTGTCAAGCATGTATAAGATAACAGATACAAGTATAAACATGATTATGAATACAGGAAATGGGTACAAATAAAAGTGGACATTAGGACAGGGACGGTAGCCATGCTGGTGTCTTTATGCATGCTCCTTAAAGACCTCTTAGGAATGGGGTGAGGTCCACAGTAGACAGTCTAAGGTTAAAGTTATGGGGTTTGGGGAAGAAACCATGGAGTCAGGTAGTGCATTCCAGGCATTGACCACTCTGTTGCTGAAGTCATATTTTCTGCAATCGAGTTTGGAGTGGTTTACCTTAAATTTGTATCTATTGTGTGCTTGTGTATTATTGCAGTTGAAGCTGAAGTAGTCATTGACAGGTAGGATGTTGTAGCAAATAATTTTGTGTACTACGCTTAGGTCAGACCGAAGACAGCGTAGTTCTAAATTGTCTAATCCCAAGATTTCAACCCTGGTGACATAAGGTATTCTATTGCGAGCAGAGGAGTGGAGGACTCTTCTCGTGAAATATGTCTGGACTCGCTCAATTGTATTAATGTCCAATATACAGTGTGGGTTCCAGGAAGATGAGCTGTATTCGAGAAATATTCGAGAAAGGACAAAGCTGTTGGGTGTGTGAGCGATGGGGTGGTGACAGATGATACCACATTGATGGCCAAGATTCATTTGACTCATCTGGATGGCAAGGAGGAAGTGCCCTTCCTCCATTCACTGCTCCATGAGCATCTATCCCAAAGCTGTGCACTCAGTGGAAGAAAACCATCATTACAGATAGGAGTGTACTCATCTTCACACAAAAGCATGCAATAGCTTTCCTGCCCTGATAGAATCTCCCAGCAAGCACAGTGTCCAAACTGAAATAGAATAAAAATCAGAGATAAGGCAGACACAGTTCTTCATATGTGTTACAGAGCAATCTCGGCTTACAGGAAGTTGGCATCCTCAGAGTTTGTAATCGAAGCAGAAATAGCCTTATATAAACAGGAGTTGGTTTTCTCGGTGTTATTTTTCAGTTTCTTGCCATAAAAGACCTAATCAATAACAAGACTTGAAAATTCAGATATATTTTCAGCAGTTGTAGAATGGCTATGTTGACATCTTTTTCATGTGTGTGTGTGTGTTTGTGTAGAAAAACAGAAAGATGCAAACAGATGATTATTTTTAAAAAATTGTTTGTTAACTAATCAGTGATGTGTGCACTATGAGTTTTATTTTTTATTTTTTTGAACAAATTGTTGTTGAGGGCTTTGTTTTTTAAAAAAATTATTTAGCTATCGCGTATTTGCAGGCTTGGATACTGCTGAAACTCAACCGACTGCACAAATAATTTAAAGACAACATATATTTTCCATTATCTTGAACTTCCAAACAAGGATGTTAAAATGTAACCAGGCAATCATTAAAATCTTGCTTGTGTAGCCATTTCCTGCATTTTGACGGCGAAGTTAACATTTCTTAGCAGCAAATGAGACCTCTGGAGAGAAATGGTTAGGGGGGGAAAGAAAAAAGATTTAATCAAGGCTGTTCTACATTTGTGCCTTTTTTTTCTCGCTTGCAGAATGAAAAGTGGGAGAAGCCGTAACAAAAAGAATCTTCAATTGGCCTACTTGGGGTGGAGTCAAAGCCAATCCTCCTGAGATGGCAACTTTTCCAAGACGGTAGATCTACGGTCGCACGCTACTTTTCCCTAAAAGTGTTTTGACATCATCAATGCTCCCATGTGCAGGAAATCTCCAGCTAAAAATTGACAGCATGACCAAAAGTCAGCTTTGTCTAAATGTTTCGCTATAGAGTCGACTCTGACCTCATTATTACAAAGATTAATTCTGACCTGCATGGCATGTTTGGAAATACGCCCGAAATAATGAAATTGACAACCTAGTAAAGCATATTTCCCTGACATGTTGCTGAAAAGTCAAAAGGCATCATCTCAATTCTCGGAGATGAACAGTTTAATGGACTGCCATCCTCTAGCCTTTGAGATGGCCTGTCTGCAGAAATACATCAGCTGACAATCAAAGTTGCAAATGCTTGCCAACGCTCGTGGTTTTCCTCTAAACGGAATTGATATCTCAGTACGTGCTGCATTCCCATTGTTGCCAAAATGCTATTGTTTCTCTCTCTCTGCTTCTGCCCTTTCAAATGAAGGGAAGAAGGCATTGGTTTATTTATTCTCTGTGGTTAAGTTCTGAATTTGCAAACATGTGTCACATGTTTTGTTCTAGTCCTGAGGACATATGGCTTGTGTCAGTAATAGGGAGAAAAAGATGTGAGTAAATTCTGGGAAAGATTGGGGCAGCTATCTAGAGACTTCCTCCAGGAGAAAGTTTCACAGAAAGTTCTAGTTCCAACATTCCAATAATTCCAATGTTTTGTAAAATAATAAAAAGAACTCAATGTTTTCTGCTTTTCTTGTTTTACAAAACACTACTTTAAGAAGGCACAGTCTCTTTGGATTGTTATTTATTTATTTATTAACTAGTGTGTTCCTCTCATTCCCCTCAAAATTTTCATATGAACATGAGATCTTTATTAATAAGATTCCTGGGAGAACTCACTTTATCTAAGAAGTTGTCCTTGACTTATCTATATCTATATATATAAATGGCTGTGTGTGTGTGTATGTTTCAGCATAACTCTGGAATGCTTTGAGCAATTTCAACCAAATTTGGTACACAGATGACTTACTCTCTGGAAAGAAATACTGTGGGGATAAGACACTCCTAAAACCCTTCGGGTGTGTGTTTTGTTAAGATACAGCCTGTTGTGCCTTAAAATGACTTCTACTTTACTGCCTTAAAATGGCTTCTACTGTACAGCACAGTGGAATTGCCAGGGTAATGGCTTCACAGTACTCCACAAGGGGGCTTCCTCTGGTGAGGGGGAAAATCCAACATTAGAAATTATGTTTGGCCTGGACATTTTCAACAAGGCTTGGATTATTCTTGAGGACAAATGTATGGCCATGATCAATAAAACATTACTGCAACTCGGCGTGCCTACACCACTACGAGACCGACACAACGTACTTATGCAGATTACATATGAGAAAAGAACTACAACGTCAAACAGTTTAGTGCATATATCACGGACAAGAAGCCACTTCTAAATCAAGATCAGAAAAAAAGCATACCAAATGATCATGGATCAGCTAGCAAAACAACATGGTGATATCGATTTTACTTAATGCTTCTGGGGGCACAGGGAAAATTTTTTTAGCTAATTTAATTCTCGCAGAAATCAGGTCTCATGGTGAAGTTGCTCTTTTTGTCTAATACAGGATTGGAATAAATAAATACCCGAGCAACGCAGGGTTATCAGCTAGTCAATTATAAAAATCAAATCTCCTTAAGATTTTGAATGTCTTAAAGAACTTGAATGTGTTTGGGAGAGGGAGAGCCTCAACATTTGAACAGGTGTCCCTGACAAAGCATTTCCCAGCCCCTGGATTTGCTATTGATAGTAAGTATGAAACTGATTTATTTATGCATAAAAATGCTCCTACATTTTTTTCTTATCATTCATATGGGGCTATCCTTGAAGAAAATTCAGAAGTTACAGCTGGCAGAGAATGCAGCTGCATGGGAAGTCCGAGTGGACCCTAGGGTGGCCCATGTAACACTCCTGTTGTATGAGCTGTACTGGTTACCAGTTTACCTCTGGATCCAATTCTAGGTAAAGGTAAAGGTTCCCCTCGCACATATGTGCTAGTTGTTCCTGACTCTAGGGGGTGCTGCTCATCTCTGTTTCAAAGCCTAAGAGCCAGCGCTGTCCGAAGACGCCTCCGTGGTCATGTGGCTGGCATGACTAAATGCCAAAGGCCAAAGAACGCTGTTACCTTCCCACCAAAAGTGGTTCCTATTTTTCTACTTGCATTTTTTTACGTGCTTTTGAACTGCTAGGTTGGCAGAATCCGGGACAAGTAATGGGAGCTCACCCTGTTACACGGCACTAGGGATTCAAACTGCTGAACTGCCAACCTTTTGATTAACAAGCTCAGTGTCTTAACCACTGAGCCACCGCATCCCTTTTTGGATCCAATTCTAGGTGTTGGTTATTCTCTCTAAAGCCCTTTATGGCATGGAACCAGGTTACCTGAAGAATCATCTTATTGTAATGAAACTGGTTCATCCAACTTGTTCTGGAAGGAGGGGCATGCTGTAGGCCCCATTAGCCAAGGAATTTTGGTTAGAGGGCTCCAGGAAAAGAGATTTTTCTTCTGTGGCTCCCTCCCCGGTACTGAGATCCATTTCCCATTCCCTTGGCCTTTCAAAAGGGCCTGAAAATCTGGTTCTGATGATTGACTTGTGACCCAATGAGGGCGTTCCATGATCAAGGTGGCTAGTGGACCAAGAAGAAGATCTCATCTCTATTCAAGGAACGGAGCAATTAATGATCTCCTCTGATGGTCTTTCAGATATGAAAGGAGGAGTCACAAATACTTTAAAAATATACATAAACATGTAGCAAAAATAACATCAGCATAGCACCTTCCATCCTTTCTAACAATAGAGAAAGCTATGAAACACTATCTAAAGAAATTTGAAATAAATTCTGGAGCACCCCAAAAGCAAGGTAAATACATACACACAGAGAAAGATGCTCCTTCATAGGAGAAGAAAACTGAGAAATTACAAGACAGCATTTACTCACCACTGATGCCTAATCTGGATTTTTGAATTTTTATAGAGCTCTTGGAACAGAGAGCATACTGTAGAATAATATAGTTGGAAGGTACCTTGGAGGTCTTCTAGTCCAACCCCCTTCTTGAGCAAATGGTTGTCCAGTCTCTTCATGAATACCTTCAGTGATAGAGCACCCACAACTTTTGAAGGCGAATTATCCCATTGGTTAATTGCTTTCACCATTAGGAAATTTCTCCTCAGTTCCAGGTTGCTTCTCTCCTTGGATGTTTAATTTCCAACCATTGTTTCTTGTCTTGTCTTTTGGTGCTTTAGAAAATAGTTTGACCACCCTCATCTTTGTAGGAGCAACTCAAATATTGGAATAGTGCTATTATGTCCCTCTCCCAGTCTTCCTTTTCATTAGACTAGACATACTCAATTTCTATAACTGGTCTTTGTACATTTTAGCCTCCAGTCCCCTAATCATTTTTTTGTTGCTTTTCTCTACACTCTTTCCAGAGTTTCAACATCTTTTTTGTATTGTGGTGATCAGAACTGGATGCAGTATTCCAAGTGTGGTCTTACTAAGGCTTTATATAGCGGTACTAGAACTTCACTTGATCTTGATTCTATCCCCCTATTAATGCAGACCAGGATTGCATTGGCTGTTTTGGTTGCTGCCATACTCTGCTGGCTTATATTTAAGTGATTGACCACCAGGACTCCAAGATCCCTCTCACAGTTACTGGCATTAAGCCAAGTTTCATCTAGTCTATACCTAGTTGTTTTCTCTTACCGAAGTGTGGAACCTTACTTTTATCTACGCTGAATTTCATTTTGCTAGATAGGGCCCGGTGTTCAAGTCTGTTAAGATCTTTTTAGACCTTGATCTTGTCTTCTCCTGTGTTGGCTATTCCTGCCAGCTTAGTGTTGTCTGCAAATTTGATGAGTACCCCTTCAATTCTTGAACAATGCTATGATGAATTCATTGACAAACCAGTGGGAGGAAAAAAATCTGCCATGGTTTTCTGACATCAGTGAGGAGAAACTTTGTATAAAGTATTCTTGAATCGGAAGCCAAACCTACAATGTTTCTCAGTGAGAAGAATTGAAGAATGGGGTGAAGTGAGGACATATTCCAAGAAATAAATAAATGCATGCATGTGGTATTTGAGAAAGAGGGGCAATTAGTCCATAGAAGGCATGGTAGGCATAGAGAAATGTTAGTAACATTTGATTTTCAGGCAATTTGTTCTCTATCCAAAGGTTGAAGTCAATACAGGCTCCCATTCCGACTGAAGAACCCATCAAATATCCTCTTTTTAGGTTTCATTTATCTCCATCTAGAAATGCTTTAGTGGCCCTTTTGAAGTATAAAATGTTTAGCTGGTGCGGTTATCTTGATTCATCTATACATTATGTTGAAACTCCATTGCCAATAAAAGGTCATTGATAGCCTTCTTTATTCTTCTAAGAAGATTGTTTAAAGTCATCTTGTGCACATAATCATTAACTGGGTTCATTGATTGCAGTAAGCCGTAATGAGGTAGATTTAGTTTTGCTTAAGCATAGCAGTGCACAGCTGAAGACTTTTGGGTGTGTGTGTGTGAGTGGGTGTCTTCCCACCAGTTACAAACTCCCTGCTACCTCCCCTATAATATGTCTGTTATTTGTGTGTGTGCATCTAGGTGCATCTCTCTCTCTCCCTCCCTCCCTCCCTCCCTCCCTCCCTCCCTCTCTCTCTCTCTCTCTCTCTCTCAAATTCCATTATATTGACTCCCTTATTGGTTAATAATATTGGATGGCATCATTTCTATCTCTATCATCCCTCTCTCTCCCTCCCTCCCTCTCTCTCTCACTCTCCATCTATCTATCGTCTGTCTGTCTGTCTGTCTGTCTGTCTGTCTGTCTGTCTATCATCTATCTATCTATCTATCTATCTATCTATCTATCATCTATCATCTATCTATCTATCTATCATCTATCTAAAATTACATTATATTGACTCCCTTATTGGCTGTTAATATTGGATGGCATTGTCTTTATCTCTGTCATCTCTCTCTCTCTCTCTCTCTCTCTCTCTCTCTCTCTCTCTCTCTCTCTCTCTCTCTCTCTCTCTCTCTCCCCTCTCTCCCTCTCTCTCTCTCCATCTATCCATCTATCTAACCTCCAATATTATCAGCCAATAAGGAAGTCAAAATAATGGAATCTGATGCAAAAACACAGACAGTGTGGTGCCTCTTGTTAGATGAAGCCTCTCTTTCTCTTGTTTCCAAAATTGGAGGGTGGGAAAGAAAAAAGAGAATTACATGGCATATATAAGGTGATATAATTGTCAGCAAACTGGGAAAATATTAAAATAATGTTTGCTGTCAAAATGTATTAAATCATCTCAGGTTCCTATTAATCCCTTTTTTCATACATGGGAGGAATTAGATCATCCAAAGAAGGAGAAAAACTGGTCAACAAAATTAATTTTGCTGCATAAATAGCTGGAGGACAAGCCTCAATAAACTTCAGTTGGCAGGCTTTTGGGGGGGGGAGGGGGTCATTTTTAATTTAGAAATCAATAGACAGCGGAAACAGGGCCTCTCTTGTAGGAGATTAATTTACTCATGCTGAGGAGCATATGGACTTTTACTGCAGCTACATATGAGCTGGCCATTTTTTCATTTATTTTCTTTTGAGGAAAAAACATGAACAAACAAGCTTCTCTTCTCTTCTCTTCTCTTCTCTTCTCTTCTCTTCTCTTCTCTTCTCTTCTCTTCTCTTCTCTTCCCTTCCCTTCCCTTCCCTTCCCTTATCTTATCTTATCTTATCTTATCTTATCTTATCTTATCTTATCTTATCTTATCTTATCATCTTCTCCCCTCTTCTCTTTCCTTTCCCTCCCTTCCCTTCCCTTCTCTTCTTTTCTCTCCTCCCCTCTCCTCTCCCCTCCCCTCTCTCCTTTTTAAAGTTCATATTCAAAGGCAGAAGACAGTAACAAATTATCAGCTATGTGTTGCAATTGACCATTCTCCATCCATCCCTGAGCAAAGTTCCTTTTGGAAATTCAGTGGGAGAAAAATATTCTATAATGACAGGTGGTACTATTCACATTAAGCTGAACTACATATTAAATTGAAGCCTGCCCCACAGGAGTGGAAATCATTACAGTTTATTAAAATATGAAGCTATTTTTTCTATTGTTCTGTCTCTGCATGGTACCAGAAACAAAATGGCTGCACTTCCCAACATGGATAATTTTTTTTTTTCTGAGGTAAAATCAAATAAAGCAAAATAAAACAAACTGTTTTTTCTTATGTACCATACTGAACGCCAGACACAACTCATAACAGCTGACGTCAGCTAAGGCTGACATAAACCATTATTTTATCACCTAGATTACATGGATTACATAGATTGAATAATAAAAGTAGATCTGGTTACAAATGGACATTTGAATTTCTCCCCCAAAAATGTGGGGTGGGTGGGGGGTGGGGAAGCTTTCTAGAATTGTCCAGCAGTTTCTCTGGAGAAGAACTCATTTGGAAGGTAACAGATACAATTACACAAAAGAGGAAGCTTCATAGTTTCTTCTCTGGGGATGGCACGGGAGTGTGGAAAGCCAAGATCACTGGAGATGTGGTGGCACAACTAAAAACAGAGTTGAGACTCCCTCAACAGAGGGGGCGGAATAAAATACCATTTATCTCCAACTTACAATGCAGTCCTTACAGCAATTCCAAGAAGATTCCACAACCAATTGCACCGTGGCTTCAACTGCTCTCAGACAGAGTGGTAACGACCAGATGACTGCAAAGAAACACAATTCTTCTATTTATTCCACCACCAACACCACTACTACCATCCTATCAGAACCTATCCTTCTGTCTCCCCACCATCCAGTCTCAACTGCCAGTATCTATCCTTCAAACTCTGCTATTCTATTCTATTCTATTCTATTCTATTCTATTCTATTCTATTCTATTCTATTCTATTCTATTCTATTCTATTCTATTCTATTCTATTCTATTCTTCCACCGCCCCTGCCATCAGAACTGATGAAGATTCTTGGATGAGAAATAAAATGATTTCTTCTTCTTCAAGGAAACAAACCAGTCCAGTTGCCTTTTAAAGAAAAAAAAAGCACCTTTGACACAACTAAAGACATGGATACAAATGTTCCTGTTGACCATTTTCTAATGAAAGGCAAAAAATACTACTCCCCACCAATGAGAATAACTGAAAAATGTTCTTCTCTCATATTCACTTTCATCAGATTGAAAGCAATCTGAAAAAAGCCTATTAATATATAATATAGCACACTATAAAAAAGATGTTGAGACTCTAGAAAAAGTGCAGAGGAGAGCAACCAGGATAATTAGGGGACTGGAGACTAAAACATATGAAGAACGGTTACATGAACTGGGTATGGCTAGTCTAGTGAAGAGAAGGACCAGGGGAGACATGATAGCAGTCTTCCAATATTTGAGAGGCTGCCACAGAGAGGAAGGGGTCAAGCTATTTTCCAAAGTACCTGAAGGCCAGACAAGGAGTAATGGATGGAAACTGACCAAGGAGAGATTCAACCTAGAAATAAGGAGGAACTTTCTGACAGAACAATCAACCAATGGAACAGCTTGCCTTCAGAAGTTGTGGGAGCTTCATCATTTGAGTGTGAAGTTTCCGAAAGATGCCCTAATTAATTCATGAGCCATGAGCCAAACTTCAAAAGAAATACAGTCATTTATTAGGAGCACCATTTCAGCAATATTCGGATGCAGTTAGAACTAATCCCACGTAGATTTACGTTCCCCTATGACCCTGTCTCTCCCCTCCTCTCTGGCCATGTCATAAATCACATTCTCCAATTAATCGCTTTGGCTGGCTGTGAAATCCAACACCCCTCTTCTGATTACGGTCAGGAAGAATGTATGGAATGCACTTCAGTTAGGGAAATCAATCAGCTCTATCAGTTCTCCCTCCCTCCTGCTCATGACAACTTGAAAGCTTTGCAAGTTGACATCGAGACTTTCAAGAAAAGATTGGACTGCCATATGTCAGAAATGGTATAGGGTCTCCTGCTTGAGCGGGGGGTTGGACTAGATGACCTATAAGGTCCCTTCCAACTCTGTTAATCTGTTAATCACAAAGGTGCAATGAATTATAAATGGAGACTTGAGGAATTGACTATGTATTCCCTCTTTCGCCATTCCTCTATCTGTTCTTTAAAAGAGATTGCTAATTTTTCAGTCACTTCCTTCAGCATACCTGCCTTGATCAAATGCTCTTGGACTCTTCTCCTGTGGGATGTAGGTAAATGCTAGCTTTTCTCCATCCTTATGATATATTTTCATTAATAAATCTTAATCATTAATACATAATATTAAATGATTAATAAATCACTTAAATATTGGCCCCCACAGAGAGGGCTCGCAATCTGGGAGTCCTCCTGGATATGCAGCTGTCCTTGGAGGAACATCTGACGGCTGTAACCAGGAAGATCTTTTGTCAGGTTTGCCTGATTCACCAGTTGCGGCCCTTTCTTGATCGGGATTCCCTGTGCACAGTCACTCACGCCCTCGTCACCTCTCGCCTTGACTACTGCAACGCTCTCTACATGGGGCTCCCCTTGAGGAGCACCCAAAGGCTCCAGCTGGTCCAGAACGCAGCAGCGCGGGTAGTGACGGGAGCAGCATGGCGCTCCCATGTAACACCGCTCCTGCGCGAGCTGCACTGGCTCCCGGTGGTTTTCCGGGTGCGCTTCAAGGTGTTGGTTATCACCTTCAAAGCGCTCCATGGCATAGGGCCTAGCTATCTTCGAGACCGCCTGCTGCCACTGACAACCTCCCATCGACCCGTGCGCTCCCACAGAGAGGGCCTCCTCAGGGTGCCATCAGCCAGACAGTGTAGGCTGGTGACCCCCAGGGGGAGGGCCTTCTCTGTGGGGGCACCTACCCTCTGGAATCAGCTCCCCCCAGAGATAAGGAGAATCCAGGACCTCAGTGCCTTCCGTCGTGCCCTTAAAACCCATTTTTTCAAGCAAGCTGGGCTGGTTTAAGATGAAATTTTTAATTGTTTTTAAATGTTTTAAACGTTTTAATTGGTAATGAGTTTTAATTGGGCCAAATTTATATATCTTTTAATTGTTTTTAATATTTGTCCTGCATGTTTTTTAATTTTGGCTGTACACCGCCCTGAGTCCTCAGGGAGAAGGGCGGTATAGAAATTCAATAATAAAAAAATAAAAAAATAAATAAATATGAGCCAGTAGTGTGCGGTGGCAGCCCCCCAAAAAAGCTAATGCAATCCTTGGTTACATAAACAGAGGGATAGAGTCAATATCACATGAAGTATTAGTACCACTTTGCAAAACCTTAGTAAGACCACATCTGAAATACTGCATCCAGTTTTGGTAACCACATTTTAAAAAGATGTTGAGACTTTAAAAAAAAAAAAAGTGCAAAGAAGAGCAAGTAAAATGATTAAAGGCCTGAAGACTAAAACATAGGAAGAACGGTTGCAAGATTTGGGTTTGGCTCGTCTAGAGAAAAGAAGGACTGGGGGGACATGATAGCAGTATTTTAAAGGCTGCCCCCAAAGAGGAAGGAGTCAATTTATTTTCCAAATCACCAGAGAGCAAGAGAAGAAACAATGGATGGAAACTAATCTGGGAGAGAAGCAACCTGGAATTAAGGAGAAACTTCCTAACAGTGAGGACAAATAACCAGTGAAATGGCTTGTGGGGGCTTCAACACTGAACATTCTTTCTCTATTTCACAGATACATACAGAGAGGGGAAGAAAACGGTCAGCATGCTTTAATTACATCTGTAGACATTTTTTTTAATATAAATAAAGGGAGGCTTTAGGACAGGCCAAAAACGAAAGAAAACAAACCCTTACAATTTGGAACCAGAAGATCATCCAAGAGAAGGAAGGAAAGGAATGTGGCAGGGATTAATTTCGTACAGAGACTGGGATCAAACTGTAGACTGTAAACCTCCAGGGGGAAAAAATGATGAGCTGGAATAAAGCAAACTACAGCAGCACTTGTAACAAAGTTTATGTAGGGCAGAAAAATAACTCAAGGCAGGGTTAATACAGTCTGGCCTTTTTCTAGGCATCAACATATGAAGATTGCCAAGCGATATTTTCCCTAACATGCTAATGCCTCGGATTTATCAAATATGCATCGCAGAGTAAGTAAGAGGGTGGACAGAGGTCCCGAATTGACGTGTTGCAAGATTAACCTTTGGCTGTTGCTCTTGAGTGACAGAGTTTGGGAAAACAGCTAGGACTGAACGAGGATTTCGGCAGCAATCTTCCTGGTCTTTGAAAGGCTGTCTCTCCAAATATGAGTGTCATTTATCTCTTAACATGGCCTGGAGTAGAAGAAAGCAATATCCTATGAAGATGGAATAGAGTACAATAATCTCTAAAGGAAAGAAAAGAAAAAAAAAGGAATGAAAGGACTGCTTGTGAAAGTTTGTGTGTATTGTTTTTTTAAAAAAACAGTTTTGGGTGTTTCTAATGGAACTTAACTAGCTAGGCAGAAGAATACTACCCAGATTAATTAGTAATAAAAAGTGCAGAGGCAGAATCCAGTTAGGGCAAGCTAATTAGCATCATTTTAAGGACCCAGCAGATATTCTCTTTCTTGCACCAAAATTATCTCCTTAGCTGAACGTTCTTATTTTTATCTGGAATTTGATAGCTAATCAACCTGGCCAATTGAGTTAGGAATGGTTTTGTGGATCTCATCAGCATCTGCAATTGAAATGGAAAAGAGTTCTAGTTTCTTAGTGACCTAGGAACTTTTGAAGATGAGGGCGTAATCCAATTTGGCTTCTTAGTTCGGTCAAGATAAATTTCACTTATTATATGGCAGTTGGGTCATCTAGACAAAGACTACCATATGCTGTTCCCCTTGAACAGTCTTCTTCTCATGGTATACCTTCAGATGGTTGTGTGTGGTTTTTTCCCCAGTCTTATCCAGCATCTCATATAACATGAATGGTGAAAAATTCTCAATCTGTTTGAGATTCACCGGTTGAACTTGCTCCTACCATAAGCTGCCCAGAGAGCTTTTGGGTGGTTTAAAAATTTCAGCACATAAAGAGAAACCCACAGGTCATATTCCATCTGAAATATCCATTAAACCTGTCTCATCCATTTTAGCAAACTTAGCATCTTAAGTTACTAGACGGAACCTCTATTTATTCAACTTCTTCTCTGCAGAATTCTTTCTGATCCTAACATGTCTTCACGGACATTTTTGAGACTTCGCTCTACATGCCGATTCTATATTTGTTCCTCCTCCTTCTATGAGGAACTAAAGTAAGTCCTATTTTCCTACCTTACCCACAAAGCAAAGAAGAAATCAAAAACCCTCCTTCCGACCCAACTCCAAAGTTCATACAGATGTGAGGTTATGTGATTAGTCATCATCAAAACTATAATTTACTCAAGCTTCTTACACTGCTTAATCAGGAAGTGTTCTCCATTAACCAGTTTATAAATCTATTCACAACATTCCCCATTCAAACATTCATTATTTTGTGGCTTGCTAGTTGTTAAATCACAAGAAACTAATCACCTGAAACTTGGTAGACTTTATCCAAGGGTGAAATCCAGCAGGTTCTGACAGGTTCTGGAGAACTGGTAGGGGAAATTTTGAGTAGTTCAGAGAACCTGCAAATACCACCTCTAGCTGGCCCCAGACTGGGGTGGGAATGGGGATTTTGCAATATCCTTCCCCTGGAGTGGGGTGGGAATGGGGATTTTGCAGTATCCTTTCCCTGCCATGCCCACCAAGCCACACCATGCCCACCAAACCATGCCCACAGAACCGGTAGTAAAAAAAAATTGGATTTCACCACTGACTTTATCCCTACAGAAAAGGCAAATGTACCTATTCCTTTTTCCAATATTGCAAGCATTTTTTAAAATCCAGTTCTCAAAGGAGAGAACTTCAACTTGGCATGTGTCACCATGAAAAAGAGGCTCTAATTCAGTGGTGAAATTCAAAATTTTTTACTACCAGTTCTGTGGGCATGGCTTGGTGAGCGTCGTGTGGCTTGGTGGGCATGACTTGGGGGGCATGACAGGGGGAGGATATTGCAAAATCTCCATTCCCACCCCACTCTGGGACCAGCCAGAGATGGTTTTTGCTGGTTCTCTGAACTACTCAAAATTTCCACTACTAGTTCTCCAGAACCTGTCAAAACCTGCTAGATTTCACCCCTGCTCTAATTCCAACAAATCTAGCTCAATTTCAGATTACTTTTATTGGAAAACAGACTTAAAACTGAGTACACATATACATTATGACATTATGGTAATTCAAAGCCTGGTATCTTCTGGGTAGGGTCATTTGTATGTCTTCCTGTGCCTGGGTGTTCTCAGCAACCCATTTGGTTTTCCATTGGGAGTCGATGTCAGACAGGAGTCATAATCTGAAAGCATTCAGCCCATTGGTCAGGTTGCAGTAATGGAATTTTTCCATTGGTTAGACAGGGGTGCAATCTTCATATACACCTTCAGTTAGAAGCACAGCCTCTTCATAATCAAACACCTGCAGTTACAGAATAAAAGAATAACAGAGTTGGAAGGGATGTGGAGATCTCCTAGTCCAACCCCCTGTTCAAGCAGGAATCCCTACAATCCCTACACAAAAGGTTGTCCAATCTCTTCTTTAAAAATCTGCAGTGTTGGAGCACCCAGAACTTCTGGAGGCAACTCATTCCACTGATTAATTGTTCTCAGTCTCAGGAAATTTCTCCTTAGTTCTAGGTTGCTTCTCTCCTTGATTAGTTTCTATTCATTGCATCTTGTCTTGGCCTCGGGTGCTTTGGAGAATAGGTTGACCCAGGGGTGAAATCTACTTACCTTCCTTACCGGCTTGGAAGTGCACATGCCGCGCGTTACATGCGGGTGCAGACCTTCTGCACATGCGAAAATCCTTCTGCGCATGTGCAGAGGGTAAAAAACACATTACTTCCTGGTTAAAACCAGGAAGTAATGACACCTGGGAGGGTGGGCAGAGTCTCGTGTCACCATCGCTACCAGTTCTCTGAACCATCTCTTACAATTGCTACCAGATCGCCCGATCCGGTCCAAACTGGGAGCATTTCACCCCTGGGTTGACCCTCTTTTCTTTGTGGCAACCACTTAGACCAGCAGTCAGCAACCTGTAGCTCTGGAGCCACATGTGTCTCTTTCACCCCTCTGCTGCGGCCCCCTGTCATTCAAAATATGCGTCACAACCGCCAATGTGCGACACCCGCACATTTATTGAGCTTTTCAACCCCCGGTAGGCCAACCATGGAAAATAAAAGTTTCAGAAGAA
This sequence comes from Pantherophis guttatus, assembly GCF_059756535.1. NCBI lineage: Eukaryota > Metazoa > Chordata > Lepidosauria > Squamata > Colubridae > Pantherophis > Pantherophis guttatus. Next base: position 14,014,967 of record NC_142065.1, read on the forward strand.
TACAGAATGTTTAATTCAACTACATTTGCTAGTTTTGTGGCTGCTCAAGAAATAGCCAGGCACGGGAAGGGTTTTGTGGCTCCCGGTGTTTTCTTTTCTGTGGGAAACGGGTCCAAATGACTCTTTGAGTGTTTAAGGTTGCAGACCCCTGACTTAGACAGTGGAACACTGCTATCATGTCACCCCAGTCCTTCTTTTCATTAAACTATTTCTCCACCCCATTTAAATTAACACCACTGTTTTTTTTTTAAATATGCAACCAAGTGTAGATCTGAAAATTAATGTATCAAAGACCAAAGTGATTTGGTTTGACCAGAAAAATGCAGCCCCCCCCCCAAAAAAATGCAAGTGAAATGGAAACTTCACCCCAGCCCACAACAAATAGATCAGTTGGATACCTTGGTAAAAGATGTGGAAATGGGCTGAAAATTTTGAAAATTTATTGTTATGTTCTGGGCGAAAAATGGAGGCGAGGCCAGAGTGATTTCTAACAGTTCTTTATTCAATACTGCCTGTGAGGCAACTGAATTCCCTGGCTGACACCCTCCTTTTACATGAAACTGATCAGCCTAACAACCAATCAGGAGAGAGTATTTTCCCGCTCCAACAGAGGACCAGAATGAGAACTTCAACTGACAACTATACACTATATACAATACATAACACTTATGAATCCTGAAACATAGATAAAAGGTAGATACGTGATCTTACCATTGGAAGATATGAGGGATCAGGTTGGGATGGATAATCCAGGAGAAAATTTACCCTTGTGTTCACTAAAAGTTAACCCCAGCTTGATAACATGAAATAAATTGATAAGTGACCTCCTTCAAGGAATGAAAGCTTGTGGAAAGAGGAAAAATGGCTGTATATCATAACATGCATGCTATGTGGAAATATAGGTTAGGTACAGTAACTCAGAAGAAATATAACACTGATGCCAACTATGTGTTGCGTCTCCGTGTGGCAAGGAGAAAAGAGCACACGAAACCACGGCTTGCTGCAACTGGTTTATTCCTCACGCTCCTTCACACACTGCACGGCACAGCTGACGGTATCAGAAATACACAAAGTCGGCGTTGGGAGCGGCTGCCTCCCAACGCTTTTTAAACAGCGCGCTATTAAACCACCGCCCCTCCGGTTATACCGCGCATGTGCCGCCGTACTGTCATCCCATTCAAGCAAGAAGGTAATCAATGATCCCTCTCCCCGGCCGGCTACCACCGTGTCCGACCGCCTACACAAAGCACCCCCCACCACCGTGTAGCAGAGTCTCCGTCGCTCCCGTCGCTACCCCCATGGTCACTGTTATTCCGTAGCAGTTGAGCTGGATCCTCGAGCAAGCAGTGAGGTGAGGTGGGGTGTCGGGTGGATCGCGACAGGCGGCTCCCCCTACCAGGGGCCCTCCTGGAAGACACAAAGGGACATGTTAGCTGGAATCAAGGTTGTAGGTCCGCTCTCCGGGGCCCCGGCTTATGGGGATACATTCTATGGAACCGAGTGATCAGGCGACTAGCCTTTATATCGGTAGCATCTACCCATGACGCCTCTTCAAAAGGATATCCCTTCCACTTAAGCAGATATTTGAGCTTACCCCGACTAAGTCTCGAATCTAAGACTTGTTCCACTTCATACTGCTCGTCCCGTATCGGACCGGGCCTGCTCACTGGTTCCCGGATTACATTTATTGGCTTTAATAGGCTACTATGGAACACAGGGTGAACCTTGCCGAGTAACGGCAGCAATTTGAGTTCCACTGTGACTGGATTGATGACCTTTACAACAGGGAATGGGCCTAGATACTTAGGACTCAATTTACGGCTCGGTGTTCTTAATTTCAGGTATTTGGTGGACAGGAACACTCTGTCTCCAACTACAAACGGTTTATGGTCTGCTCTCCGTTTGTCAGCGTGGTGTTTGTGCATAAGATTTGCTTTCTCTAAAGCCTTTTTTATGTGAGGCCAACCTTTCCCGATGTGGCTGGCCCAGGTACCAGGGACCTGCTGGTCTTGAGCTGGCGTATCTAGTTCTGGGATGGCAGAGAAGTCTTTACCAGAGACTGCATGGAACGGGGTGACCCCTGTACTCATATGAACCGTATTATTGTAAGCAACCTCGGCAAAAGGAAGCAACTCTGACCAATCTGTCTGTTGGTATGATACATAACATCGTAAATAGCGTTCTATCATAGCATTCGCTCGTTCCGCTGCACCATTGGTACTTGGGTGGAACCCGGAACTTAACCCTTGTGATGAACCAATCATGGTTACAAAGGTACGCCAAAATTTTGAGGTGAACTGAACCCCTCTGTCTGATACCATACGGCGAGGTGCACCATGTAAACGGTAAATATGAACTAGGAACATTTTGGACAGTTTACGGGCAGAAGGTAACCCACGACATGGTACAAAGTGGGCCTGCTTTGAGAAGAGATCTATAACCGTCCATATAACATTATACCCGTTACTCTCTGGGAGATCCACTATGAAGTCCATAGCGATCTCTTCCCACGGTCGATTTGGCTCTGCTACAGATTGTAGAAGGCCGAGAGGCTTTCCAGGCCGGGGTTTAGCACTTGCGCACACCTTACAACTCTTTACATAGTCCTCAACCTCCTTTCTCATGCGGGGCCACCAGAACTGACGACGTATTAGGTGTAGTGTTTTGAGGAAGCCAAAGTGACCAGCTGTTTTCACGTCATGACACCTGTGTAATATGTTCAATCGCAAAGCAGGGGGGATGTACAGTTTGTCTCCCACCCAGGCAAAACCGTCCTTATGTGTAACAATTTGCTTATGTTCCGCCAGCCAAGCATCCGATGCTAGAGCATCCTTTAATTCATTTTCCAACTGGGGTGGTGCGTTCTGGGATGTTCGACCTGCTTGCTGAACCCCCAGTATCAACGCCTGTACAACTTGTTCCCTTTTACTGTTATACTGAGGGAGACGCGATAAAGCATCTGCCAAAAAGTTTCTACCCCCTGGGACATATTTGAGTTCAAAGTCGAAGCGTTGAAAGTACTGCGCCCATCGCACTTGTTTTGGTGATAGGCGTCTTGGAGTTTGCAGTGCTTCAAGGTTTTTATGATCCGTCCACACCTCAAACCTCTTCCCACTGCCCTCCAGGAGATGCCGCCAGGTGAGTAAAGCCCATCTAACAGCAAATGCCTCCTTTTCCCAAATGGCCCAATGCCTCTCTGTAGGGGTCAACTTACGGGACGTGTATGCACAAGGGACTAAACCAGTTGTTGCAATTCTTTGCAGAAGGACCGCCCCCACAGCCACATCGCTGGCATCAGCCTGTACCACGAACGGTAAAGCGGGATCTGGATGCCTAAGGATCGGAGCTTGTGAAAACAGGGTTTTCAATCTAATGAACGCTTGCTGGCAATCCGGGGACCAGGCTACTGCTTGCCCTGGCCGTACCTTCTGGCCTGTGTCCTTCGTGCGGAGCAAGTTCGTCAACGGTAGAGCTATTTGTGCGAATGCTGGTATGAACTGGCGATAGAAGTTTGCAAAACCAAGAAAACTTTGTAATTGTTTTCGTGTTTTCGGTGCTTGCCAGTCTAGCACCGCCTGCACCTTTTTGGGGTCCATTTCAATTCCATCGCCAGAGATCCTATAACCTAAATAGTCCAACTTCTTGCGGTGAAATTCGCATTTCGATAGTTTCACGAATAATTTTGCTCGTAACAATTTCGTAAGCACCTGTCGTACCAAGACCACGTGTTCATCCATAGTGTTGGTATAAATTAATATGTCGTCCAGATAGACGAGAACACCTCGATAAAGAAATTCATGCAGGACTTCGTTTATGACCTGCATGAAGACGGCCGGGGGCCCCTGTAAACCGAACGGCATTACCTTAAATTTATAACTGCCCAGGGGACAATTGAATGTGGTCTTCCATTCATCACCAGGCCTAATCCGGACTCTATAATAAGCTTCCCGCAGGTCTAATTTCGTAAACACTTTACCAGTTGACAGAGTAGCTAAAAGGTCTTTCATAAGAGGCAGGGGATACAGGTGTTCAACACAGACAGCATTCAAGCCACGAAAGTCCACACATAAACGTAACCCGCCATCCTTCTTTTCCCGGAATAAGACGGGTGCCGCCATGCGAGACCTGCTGGGCTGAATGAAACCTCTGGCCAGATTTTTGTCAATATATCGCCTTAGCTCCTCTAACTCTAGTTTCGTCATGGCGTACATGCGGGGTTTCGGCAGCCGGACTCCTGGTTTCAGTTCAATGGCACAATCTGTTGGCCTATGCGGGGGTAAAACCTCACATTCCTCCTCGTCAAAGACTGCTGACAGGTCGTTGTATTCCACAGGGAACCCACTCGGTGCCTGTTTGTCTATGTCGTCCCCCTCCTCCCCTGCTCTCCCACTTGAGTCCTCCGGGACCGGATCAGGGCCCAACCCGAGGCGTAATTTCCGATAACCACCCTCCCACCATATGGTCGGCCTCCACTTATCTAACCACGCGAGGCCGAGAATAAGGGGTTCTACCATAACATCAACGACCACAAAGCGGATTTTCTCCCAGTGCTCCCCCACCTCCAGACGAACCGGTTCAGTTACTTGGGTCGCTGGCTTGCCTCCTAACAACGACCCATCCATCTGTTCGAACCATATGGGTACCCGTAAGGGTACCATTCGTAGACCCAGTTCTATTGCTACAGATCTCTGCAGAAGACATCTAGTGCATCCAGAATCGATAAGGGCGTCCCGGTTAACCCTTTCTGTAGTACGTAAATGTTTCAGCACCACAGGTATCACAAAAGGTCGTATCGGACCACTCACCATGGGGTCCTCGGTGGCATCCTCCTCACCGCTATCCGAGGCCACAGGGGTACTCCCTTGGAGTGGCAGGGATCTCGTTTCTGATGCCGTCCCACGGGTAGCCACCGATGTCAGCGTGGGGGTGGCCCTTTTAGACCAATCAGACGAAGAGCGGATGCGTTCATGACCCTTCCCTGCAGAGGACGGTGTCTTGGAGGCAGCAGCCGACACAGGAGGTATAGGACAATCAGCAGCACGATGACCTAGCTGGTTGCACCTGAAACAACGAATTGCACCCCTCCCAACCGGGAGGAGAGAGCGAGGGGGGGATGATCCCGGACCCCGGGCCCCCATAGGCCTTTCAGTGCTGCGTCGGATGGAGGTGGGGAAACCGGCTACCCCTCGGGGTCTAAACTCACGTAGCCCCACATCAAGGTCTACTGCAGCCTTAAACCATTCGGTGAGCTTTGGCGGTAGTCCTCGGTATACACACGCCTGTCTCAACTCCCGATCTAGACCTAGGCGGAATTGATGGATAAGTAGCCGTTCAGGCCACGCACGTAAGCGGCCCGCCACGGCCCTGAACTCCTTCACATATTGCCTGGCCGGCCGGCCCCCTTGTTTCAACGCTACCAGCTCGCCTTCCAATAATTGAGTGCGTGACTGATCTTCAAAACGGCAACGCAATGCTTCCAGGAAAAGTCCCACATCAGCTGAGTATTTGACTCAAGAACAAGGAGATTCTATCTGGGCTACCGTCGAATGCGGCTTGTAGGGGAGGAGGGCCCCACAGCTGTTGCTGGGCGTGCCACGGGCCAGGAGCCCACCCAGGGCCCGGAGCTGTCGGTCTAATCCCCTGGCCGTCCCCAGCACCATGCCTGCGGTGGGCATCTCTCTGTTGACGACTGTGTCCCTGCAACCCCTGGCCAAAGCGTGGACCTCTCGCCCCATCATCCCCAGCCCGGTTGGGACCCCGCGGACCCACGTGGGATACAGCCTGTGCAGGACTAGCCGCTCCGTGGTCATGATACTCGAGCCGCGGCGTCCCCTCCCCGATTCGCAGCTTCGGGCTTGCCAGACGGAACCGCGGCTCCGCGGTGCTATGAGATGCTCTCTGTCCCTGCCAGGATCGGGCCTCCGGTATCCACGGCTTCCAGGAGGGGGCGTCCCGGAAGCTGGCCTCCCCAAACTTCTCCCGTAGAACATCCAGCATGGACGCCCCCAGTCCGGTGGAATAGCTCACATCACATTCTTCCTCCTCTGTCCACCTCCGTTCTCGCCACCCCTGAAACGATGCACCGCCCAGGTCCGGGGGGGAGGACACCCACTGTCCTAGCGAGTCCCCCTCCCCACAGGACGGACGCTCGTCTGTATGGGGGCTAACAACCCCCGCCTGAGGCGTGGCCTCCTTCGGACGCACGACCGTCAGGTCCAGTTCCTCTGGCTCCGATAAGCCCTCTGCTTCCGCGTCCAACTCCTCCTCGGTCGCCGGGGCCTCAGCTGCTGCGCCCTCCGCCATGCCGCTGCCACCGCCAAAAGCGAGGGGGGTAACGCCGACTTTCTGTCAACTATGTGTTGCGTCTCCGTGTGGCAAGGAGAAAAGAGCACACGAAACCACGGCTTGCTGCAACTGGTTTATTCCTCACGCTCCTTCACACACTGCACGGCACAGCTGACGGTATCAGAAATACACAAAGTCGGCGTTGGGAGCGGCTGCCTCCCAACGCTTTTTAAACAGCGCGCTATTAAACCACCGCCCCTCCGGTTATACCGCGCATGTGCCGCCGTACTGTCATCCCATTCAAGAAAGAAGGTAATCAATGATCCCTCTCCCCGGCCGGCTACCACCGTGTCCGACCGCCTACACAAAGCACCCCCCACCACCGTGTAGCAGAGTCTCCGTCGCTCCCGTCGCTACCCCCATGGTCACTGTTATTCCGTAGCAGTTGAGCTGGATCCTCGAGCAAGCAGTGAGGTGAGGTGGGGTGTCGGGTGGATCGCGACAACTGAATTGAATGAGGAGGAAATGAATTACTTAACCATGTAGGGTAAAGCATGAAAAGTTACGTCAAGAACGAATGGATGCTAAAAGAAGGTGGACTGAATATATATTAGTGAGTAAAGTGTGGAAGAACAATCTAGATTGTTCAGTTCTGTAGAGAAAATAGATTATGTTTGAATTACGAAACAAATATATGAAGGAAGAGTGAATGGGTCAAGAGGAAAGGAAAGTATAAGAAAGCCAATGACGAATGGCTGATGAGATCCCGAAGAACAGAAACAAGGAAAACTTAAACAAAAGGGAATGCAGAATGTAGAATATGGATGAGCTAGAAACAAGGATGATTATCAAGGATAGAAAACTATGGAGAGATGTAGTCACTGATGTTAGCGTAAACTAGGCTTAGCTATATTTAATCCCTTTGTGTTGTATTTATTGCTTTAATTAGCAAAGAAAGAAGAACACTAAAAAACCATCATTAATCCATCCAGCTTTATTCAGTCAGGTTCTGAAGCTGAAATTCTATGAAACAAGTGCTTGTTATTCAGTACTCTTAAATAAACTGTAATGGTACACATAATCCTTGAAAGCTGGGGGAGAAAATGCCCCAGAACTAGATCTATAAGATAACTACTTGAAATTATTGTCCCACTTCAGTAAGCTAAGTAGGGTAGTTCAAAAAAGTATGGCAGAAAATCATTCACTTACCAAATGCTGAAGCATTAGGCACCAAGTATCAAAAACAACAAAGGAACTTTGTAAATCCAGGATAATGGATTTAATTTACTGAAGATAAGAGCCTGTAAAAATGATCGTGCAACATTTACTACATTATAGACTCTAAGTGAAACTGTACCTAAAAGAGACTTGAATTCCAGAAAACATTTTTACCAACACAGAGAAAAAACCACTCACCTTCTCTATCAGTGGACTTTCCCTTCCTTCCTTCCTTCCTTCCTTCCTTCCTTCCTTCCTTCCTTCCTTCCTTCCTTCCTTCCTCTCTTTCTTTCTGGAATGGAAGACCTGTGGAGGAGTTTCTGACTTGTAACAGATCAAAATCACTACAAGGCATTGAACTTACTGTTGCCTTCCCTTTGAACAGCTCTGAGACTGACTATTCTTATTTATTTTATATATATATATACACTACATAATAAAATATTTTCCATAAGCAAAAAGATAAATATGAAATTATATAGAGTGAAATTGAGAAAGAAATAGAGATAAAAGATAAAAGAAGTAGAAAAGACAGGTGCAGGAAGAGGAGAGGAGAGGAGAGGAGAGGAGAGGAGAGGAGAGGAGAGGAGAAGAGAGGAGAGGAGAGGAGAGGGGACAAGACAAGAAAAGAGTACTTCCAATCTCCTTTATAGCACTTACAAATTCTTTAAAGTTACAGCATTGTTTTCTTCTTCCTATATTCAACCATTTTTATTCAGCAAACCCATAAATCATCAATTCATTTTTTCCACTTTCAGCAAAAAGCACAGAAGAGGTTTCCGCAGGATCTTGTGGTGTTAGCTGCACTGTTTCTTCCATTGGAGTCAGTTGCGTCTCCTTCAATACCACCTTAAAGCTCTCAAAAATTCTCCCTTTTAATTAAGTCAACATCTGAAGATCAAGATCAGTCCTTCCAGTTGATCTCACCCAAATGGAATATTCTTCTGTTTAGATATTTAGGAAAGTGTGTTCTTTCCTTTTGTGCAATTGTCTAATGGATATGCCTTTAAGCAAATTATATTTGAGTTTCCTCCTTTTTTTTAAGTTGGAATTAAAATGTTGGTATAAATTGTAAGCTGCCCTGAGTCTCCGGAGAAGGGCGGCATATAAATTAAAATTAAAAATAAAATTAAATAAAAATAAATCGGATTTCTTTTTTTCTTCTGGACAAGTGCACTAAGAAGATGTTGGATAACCATTTGTCTGAAATGGTATAGGGTTTCCTCCCTAAGCAGGGGGTTGGACTAGAAGATCTCCAAGGTCCCTTCCATCTCTGTTATTCCATTCCATTCTAATATCTCTTGGGATATAGTTACTTTGACATATCTTGTATTAATTCTGCACACAATTGTCCACTTCTTCCTCTATATCTTCTTCATCCCATTCCAGAAATTTTGCTAGAACCCATGTAGATTATCTTCTCTCTTATATCCTCACCAGGTGGACAATAATATAATCATTAGTTTTAACTTGTATTTCTAGCTAGATTTTTTTTTTTAATTTGATTTATATGCCACCCTTCTCCGGAGACTCAGGGCGGCTTACAAGGCATTAAGCAATAGCCTTCATACTTTTGTATATTTATACAAAGTCAGCTTATTGCCCCCACAATCTGGGTCCTCATTTTACGTACCTTAGAAAGGATGGAAGGCTGAGTCAACCAGGTGAGATTTGAACTTGCAGTAATTGCAGGCAGCTGATGTTAATTACTGTTAATAACAGTGCTTTAGTCTGCCGTGCCACCAGGCTCTTCCACTATTGCCAGTGTTAGTGATTCTAAGAGAAATCCAGTATTCCAATATTGTCTTGTGCATTAGATTTTATACCTTCTGTGATATAAAGAGCAACATTTCTCCAGAGTCTTCTTTCTTGTCCTTTCTATATAGAATTTCCATCTAGAAATAACTGTATCCTGCTGATTATTTTCATGATTCTGGTATCGGTAGAGAAATGTGTATACGTTGTGTCCCTGTTCAAATGTTATTAGGGGTTTTTTTTACAGCTTTTTTAACTCCTGTCTATAATGTCCATCCATTGTGTCACTTCCAATGATAGTCATTTCTGATGTCTGAAGCAACACCTGTTTCAATGTTAGCTCAAGTGGAATGCTTGGCTCATGTGCAGGTTCAGCTTCACAAACGCAGTGCTTTCCACCTGGAACCATCATTTCATCCAGAAACCAAGACCTCTGAATGCTGCTTAGGTCCTGGATGATGCTCGACCATTGAGAACCAGGAGTTTATTGAACAGAACACAAACCTACAACAGATTCCTAAAATACAAATAGCTCTATAACTAATACTTTAGGCAGTAAATTGGAAAACATCTCATCTACTGCTTCCCAACCTCTGCAGGATTTCTCCAGCTGATCTAAGTGCACAGATTGGGTGACAATGGGGAGAGATAAAAGGAAGCAGGGATGGGCTTCAAAAATTTTAGCAAGGGGTTCTTTACTCGGTTGCTGGTTAGGCGTGGCCATGGTGGTCATGGCCTAGTCGGCCTGCTGTACCACAGTGGGGGAGGGGGGCATTTTTGCTGTCCCCAGGCTCCAGAGTCAAAAATGGCCTCCCCAGGCTCCAGAGGCCCTCTGGAGGCCAGAAATGGGCCCGTTTCCAGCCTTCCCGAACTTCCAGTAGGCCCGTTTTTCACTCTCCCCAAGCCTCCGCACTTGCCCTGCACTTATCTGCATCCAGAACGGGCCTCGTGGGGACTCTTGGGAGGGATGGGGTGGGCAGGGCCAGCCAGGAGTGGGATTTGGAGGTTCTCCACACTGCACAGAATCTTAGCTAGAGGTTCTCCCGAACCCCTGCGAACCCCCAGCAGCCCACCGCTGGAAGGGACCCATTTTTAATATATGGATTGATTTAATATATTGATTGACTGATTTTCTAGGTTCATATGCCGCCTTCTCAGTTCAAAACCAAGACTACTAAAACGATGAAATACTGTGAAGGAAACGAGTCAGAATTGAATGTTTTGCTTATTCCCTGGAGGATCACACTGTGGAGAAGATGGATTTAAAAGGCTTCACAGTGAAATAACATCATCGTCAAACTAGTTTAGCTGTATGCAAAATGTGCTCTGTGATAAACATCATAAGTTTTATTCTGAGGGTTTGAAATCAGGGAAATATATTCATATCCTATTCCCATTCTGCTTTAATGCTCTGGTTCTCAAGGTATTTAATGAGACAATCTTTTCTTCTTCTGTACTTGACTGGATGTAATGAGAGTACATATCACACACACACACACACACACACACACACACACACACACACACAAAAAAAAATTGTATCCTGCCTTATAATATTACCGTACCGTAGTATCCCGCCTTATTATTTTGCAAACAACTCAAGGTGGTGAAGGTATCCAACCCCTCTTCCTATTTTCCCCAAAGCAACAACCTTGTGAGGTGAGTTAGGGCTGAGAGAGAGTGATTCACTTAACAACTGTGGCAAGAAAGGTCATAAAATAGGGCAAAACAAATGTTTCACTTAGCAACAGAAATTTTGGGCTCAGTTGTGGTCGTAAGTTGAGAACTACCTGTATGTTTGTAACAGAGGTGGGTTTCAGCAGGTTCTGACCAGTTCTGGAGAACCGGTAGCAGAAATTTTGAGTAGTTTGGAGAACCGGTAGTAAAAATTCTGACTGGCCCTGGCCCCATCTATTCTCTGCCTCCTGAGCCCCAGCTGATCAGGAGGAAATGGGGATTTTGCAGTATTTATTTATTTATTTATTTATTTATTTATTTATTTATTTATTTATTTATTTATTTATTGGTTCAATTTATATGCCGCCCTTCTCCGGAGACTCAGGGCGGCTTACAATGTGTTAAGCAAAAGCCTTCATACTTTTGTATATACCTGCTTAGTAGGGCTTTCGGCCCCCACTAAGCGGTGTTCTTTTTTATACAAAGTCAGTTTATTGCCCCCACAATCCAGGTCCTCATTTTACCTACCTCGAAAGGATGGAAGGCTGAGTCAACCTTGAGCCTGGTGATCCTTCCCCTGCCATGTCCATCAAGCCATGCCACGCCCACCAAGTCACACCCACAGAACCGGTAGTAAAAAAATTTAAAACCCACCACTGGTCTGTAAGCTGCCTAGGATCGCCTCTGGAAAGATGGACAGCATAGAAGTTCATTAATATTAATTAATTAATATTGGATCATTATGCTTCAGGACAACCACAGATAGCCCTGTTATTCACTGAAGTTAAAGTGTCGTTGGGGATTACAGAACAGAGATAATCAGAAAAACTAAGCTTAATTTATACAATGGATAAATTATCTACATGTATTGCTGACTGGAAGCCTCTAATGAACTTTTTTTTACATAAAAATGGAAAATAAAATGAACTTATGGTTTATGGCTTTGAGGATTAGACAAGATAGATTATAGGAAGAAGAGTAGCATGATATAGCTTTAGGGGGAGAGATCAAAATAGGCTTTTGTGCTTATAAGGCCTGCAAAGCAAATCAGAAACTATTTATTTATCCTTTTTTCTTTTCTTTTCTTTTTCTGCACTTTTTCTTTGATTTCCTTCTTTTTCCCCTTTTTTTCCCTCCCAGCCAGGTTCTTTTCTTGTACTTTTTGCTTTTTCTTTGACGATTTCTTTCCCCTTTTTCTTTCTTACTTTCTACTCGTTTGTGTTAGCTTTTATCGTCTTGTTTAAAAGTTTAAATAAAATTATATATAGAAAAACAAGAAGTCCTGGGGTATCTTAAATCAATATATCTCCCCCCCCCTTTCACTCTGTCTCTCTCCCTTCCTCTTGAGGCTGTACATGTCTGTAGAATAAAATGCCAGAATAGCAAGTCTTATATTGTAAAATATTTGATGCTAAGCCAAATTTCATAGCTATGAGGTCCCTGTTTACAAGGAACAGATATGTCAGCAAACCTCCAGATGAGCTTGTGAAGGATTTGCACTAAGGGGGGAAAAAAAACAAAAAAATTGAATGTTTGCTAGATATTGCTAACAATGAACAATTGTCCAAATGTTCACTGCAGTGCCTAGATAGGCATACATTCAAGTCTACAAAGTACTCTCACTCAGATGCCTGGAGTGGCAACGTCATTTGCATGTCTAGATAAAATTGTAAAGTTGGGGAACTTTATATCCTTTTGGCATAAATTAGACATCAAATGTATTGCACAAAATGCATATTTGTTGGTTGTTCAATTTGTGAATCCATACTTGAAGTTATCCTACAATTAGAATTATAAAAGAGAGAAGACAAACAACTGCAAGCTTGGATGAATCAAAGAAGCTGTTGTTTTTGTTAACTGACCTTCACTAAACAACTAGCTGTCAGAGATGCTATATTTACAAAGCACTTACCTTGCACATCATAAATAACCTAAGGAGTATTTAGTCTTGTTTGAATTTTGCCACATGGACAGTAGATTATGGATTTAAAGGCAATGAACATATGCATGAGGTAGAAGCAGTGGTGAAATCCAAATTTTGTTACTACTGGTTCTGTGGGTATGGCTTGGTGGGTGTGGTGTGGCTTGGTGGGCATGGTTTGGTGGGCATGGCAGGGGAAGGATACTGCAAAATCTCCATTCCCACTCCACTCTGGGGCCAGCTAGAGCTGGTATTTGCCAGTTCTCCAAACTACTCAAAATTTCTGCTACCGGTTCTCTGAACTGCTCAAAATTTCCGCTACTGGTTCTCCAGAACCTGTCAGAACCTGCTGGATTTCACGCCTGGGTAGAAGCTGAAAAGATTATTCAACGATGCAAAACAGGGGGAAAAAAATCATAATTAGAAGTCAAATAGTTTGCTTTAGTGATTAAGGCACCAAGCTAGAAAGCGGAAGACAGTGAGTTCTAGTCTCGCCTTAGCCATGAAACCCAGCTGAGTGATCTTGGGCCAGTCACTCAGTTTCTCAGCCCAACTTACCTCACAGGGTTATTGTTGTGAGGAAAATAAAAGGAATGAAGTGTGTTGGATATATTCATCACCTTATTTGTAAAAATAAATTAAAGATTAAGATTAGTTCTGGCATGAACACAAGAACTCAAACATTTTCCTGCTCAATTAACTGGGAGCTTCCAAAAAGTGTGCTACAGCAGGAGCCCTCAATCCTTAGACCATTGTCCATTACCGGGCCTTGAGCCATTTGGAACTGGGCTGCAGAAGTGGTGGGCAATCAGGCAAGTGCATGTGGACATCCTCACTCATGTGAGCAGTGGATAAGCACATGCATAGACATCCCCATTTGCATGATCAACGGATGAGCTCATGCACGCATGCTGCATTTACATGAGCGGTGGGCATGTGTGTCCCTCACTCATGAAAAGGGAGCTGCGCAAAGTCATGCATACCCACCAGTGGTGGATTGCCCCCGGTTCAGACCGATTCACAACAACCGGTAGTAAAACTGGTGGGAGGCCCCGCCCACTGCCCCGGATGTTGTCATCGGCAATCTGTGCATGTGCAGAAGCTTCTGGGCATGTGCAGAAGGAAGGCGCATGCGCGTAAGCGAACCAGTAGTAAAGGTAAGTAGAACCCACCCCTGATGCCCTCCACTCACACAGATCCGCCCTCTCCCCCACCCTTCACTGGTCCACAAAGCCAGGAAGGTTGGGGAACTCTGTGCTACAGAGCAGACCTGTTCTGTCCCTGTCCCACACGCACACACACCAACAGATGCCCAAGAGTTAAAAACCAAACCAGCCGACAAAATCCTTTTCCTTATGATAACGGAACTTGGCAGCAACCTAGTGGCTGCCTGCCAAGAGGTTATTACTCACGAAGGGAAGAGATAACTTATCTCTGCTTCTGGTACATCAAAGTAAAATGTTCAATAATTACAGAGTAAATTAAGTCCAAATATAATCCAGCAAAGTCTATAGCAAAAGTCCGGCAATGCAGAATGGCGTGGAAGCTTTCAGCTTCGTCACAAGGCTTGACTGGCCACCACGCTCTCTTTTATACCCTGTGAGGTGTGGTCCAGTGACTCAGCCTAATCTCGGGCACGCCTTTTCTTCTGTTGTGCGTGCTTATCTCTGCGACACTGTCGAGGATCCAGCCAAGACTCATTACTCTCATCACTGTCCACCTGTGGCTGCCTGGACATGCTTGGCCCCGGCCCTATCTCTTGCCCTTCGGCGAACACCGAAGGCATTGCCAAAGAGGAGGGTCCTGGAGAGGGAGGCCTTGCCAACTCCTCTCCTTCACTCTCGGAGTCCTCTCCTGCTGATGACACAGGCTCAGGTAACAGAGCCACAACAAGACCACCTTCACCCCTGAAGTCACCAGGAGCAATTTGTAGCAAAGCATTAGAATACCAAACACAGATAAACCCTTGACTTGCAACCACATTGAGCCCAAAATTTCTGTTGCAAAAGCGAGACATTTGTTAATGGAGTTTCGCCCCATTTTACGTGGGTTTTTTTTTTTGCCAACGTTGTGTTAAATGAATCACTGCAGTTGTTAAATTAGGAACATGATTGCTATGGGAATCTGGCTTCTCCATTGACTTGGCTTGTCAGAAGGTCGCAAAAGATGATCACATGACCCTGGGACACTGCAACTGTCATAAGTACACGCCAGTTGCCAAGCATTTGAATTTTGATCACCATGAGGATGCTTCAAAAGCTTATAAGTGTGAAAAAAGTCCCAAGTCACTTTTTTTCAACATCGTTGTAACTTTGAATGGTCACTAAATGAACTGTAGTAACTTCCTGTACTTCCGAGGACTTCCTGTAATTAGACCATGGCCAAAGCTCAACACTATTGGATTAATTCTGACCTGGAATGCCTACAGTGAAATAGAGCATGTATATATTTTTGTTCAACTGTGTTTTTGATTCTTCAGGGACATGTATAGAAGAAATAAAACTCCTTGCAACTCCTTTGATAATCCTTTGCCCCTTTTTGGTTTAATAGAGCAAAACAGCTCTCTCAGGTTCAGACAAACAAATGATAAAAAATGAAGTTTCCTTTGAATAAAACAAAAACCCTGAAGCTACGTTTCCAGCAAAGAAAAGATCATATCGTGCCACATTTCAAATCTTATCTGGTTGTGACAAACATCTAGGATACCTATCTTTGCCGAAAACATTCAAAGCATGTGAAAATAATTACGGGTGGTACTCGACTTATGACCACAATTGAGCCCCAAATTTCTGTTGTTAAGTGAAATGTTTGTCAAGTGAGTTTTGCCCCATTTTATGACCTTCCTTGCCACAGTTATTAAGTGAATTGCTGCAGTTGATAAGTTAATCACCTGGTTGTTAAGTGAATCTGGCTTTCCCATTATCTTTGCTTGTCAGAAGGTTGCAAAAGGTGATCACATGCTGGGGTGGGCTACTACGGGTTCAACCAGGTTTGGGAGAACCCATATATAATGTTATGGCCGGTTTGGAAAACCTCCAAATCCCACCCCTGGCTGGCCCTGTCCCACCCACCCCACCTCTCCCAGGAGTCTCCATGAGGCCCATTTTGAATGTGTGGTAAGTGCAGGTCCCCACACGGAGGCTCAGAGAGGGGAGAAAAAAGGGCCTCCCGGAAGCTCCGGAGAGCTTCCGGAGCCCAGGGGAGGCAGTTTTTGCCCTCCCAGAGGCTCAGGGAAAGCCTCTGGAGCCTGGGGAAGGGGAAAACACCCACCCTCCACCGTGGTGCAAGAGGCCGACTAGGCCACGCCCACCAGGGCCATGCCCACCCAGCAACCAGGCAGAGAACCCATTGCAGAAATTTTTGAACCCCACCCCTGATCACATGATCCTGGGGCACAGCGACGGTCATAAATACGAACCAGTTGCCAAGCATCTGAATTTTGATCACATGATCATGGCAATGCTTCAAAGGTTGTAACTGAAAAACAGTCATAAGTCACTTTTTTCAATGCTGTTGTAACTTTGAATAGTCACTAAATGATCTATTGTAAGTTAAGGACTATCTGTAGTCCATAATTCCAGGTTTATTTAGATGTCTGACTCTTAATGGCCATAAGTCAGAGAGAAAAAACAATTCATAAATGGAAATTATGGTGACTATTTTAAGGTGAATTTTATATGCATTGGTTCATAAAATCTTTTCTCCATTATTCTGCAACTAAACTGCAGAACCATTTCTTTTTGTGTATGTATACTTTTTTCATAAACACATATTACCAAACATGTTTTACTTTCCACTGTGCATTTCTAAATGTATTTTATCCTAAAAAATTACTTTCAACTATATTTTGATACATTGTAACACCGAGACCTCCATTGTAGAATACAAAGAAGTTAATTATTGTGACTTATATATTCATCTACAAGTACAAATCAAGGCAATTCATATTTCAACTTGCAAAAACTAAATTTCTTAAACATTCCCAGTTGGAATAATTTTGGGGTGAACAGAAACAATGCAAGTATGACAGATAGATGGTATGTAGGTAGAAATATAATTATGTTGTTATTCAGAATGTTAGCTACTTGTACGTGCAGTATTTAAATTGGTATAAGTCATACAAATACAAGAATTTCAGGAAACATGCAAAGCTTAGGTTTCAATACAAAATAATACAAAACAAACAATTCTAAAGAAACAGAAACAAAATATCCAGTTAAACCAAATATAAAATTGAAGAGGTGGCTTTATACCCTCTCCAGAAGGAATTTGAAATCTCAGGGAAAAAGTTATTTTATGGTCACCTCAAAACACACGCACAGTTTTGCTTCTTGTTGAGATGGCTATTATTCACAGCTAGTTCTCTTTTACATAATAAAATAAATGTTAAAATCCTATCAGTTTCTTACCACTAAGACAGCTATGTTCTCAATGAGGTCATTTACCATTCAAGATGCTTCTCTCCTGTGCTCATGTATTCCAGGCAACTTAAGAAAATCCTGTTCAGACATAAATACTTAGGCAAAGTTTGCAAGAATTTCAATCTGGATTGAAGTTGCCACAGTCTTGAATTTGGATAATTCCTCTACTCCTACACTCCCCTATCTATCTGTTCCAGGAAAATAATTGCCAATTGCTTCCGTCCCTGTAATCAGGCATTTTCAGGCACACTTGTTGTTAGTCGCGAAGTCGTGTCCGATCCATCGCGACCCCATGGATAACGTTCCTCCAGGCCTTCCTGTCTTCTACCATCCCCCGGAGTCGATTTAAGCTCACGCCTACTGCTTCAGTGACTCCATCCAGCCACCTCGTTCTCTTCTTCTTTTGCTCTCAATTGTTCCCAGCATTATGCTCTTGTCCAGTAAGTCCTTCCTTCTCATTAGATGGCCAAAGTATCAGGCACACTACATAGTATCAACCATATAGTACCAACCTTCTCAACTCTTATTTCCTCTTTCCGCTATGCATTCAAAATGGCAGCGATTAGATAGATAGATAGATAGATAGATAGATAGATAGATAGATAGATGTAGATGTAGATGTAGATGTAGATGTAGATGTAGATGTAGATGTAGATGTAGATGTAGATGGCTATGGCTATGAAGATACAGATAGAGATACAGATACAGATACAGATATAGCACTTAGACTTATATACTGCTTCACAGTGCTTTACAGCCCTCTCTAAGCATTTTACAGAGTCAGCAATTGCCCTCCAACAATCTGTGTCCTCATTTTACCAACCTCTGAAGGATGGAAGGCTGAGTCAACCTTGAGCCTGGTGAGATTTGACCTGCCAAACTGCTGGCAGCTGGTAATCAGCAGAAGTAGCCTGCAGTACTGCACTCTAACCACTGTGCCACCGCGGCTCATATATATTTTTATGTGTATGTGTGTGTAGGTATATGTAGGTATATATGTGTATGTGTATGTGTATGTGTATGTGTACTGTATATGCATATGTATATGTATATGTATATGTATGTATATGTACACATACATACACAATATGATCATTCCAGCTGGTGGGGTCCAGGAGAAGAGCCTTCTCTGTTGTTGTTCCTGCCCTCTGATAAGAGCCTAAAGACCTGACCCTACCAGTTGGCTGTGGCCCCAGTGGGGGAACAGCACAATGGAGGTGGTTGATTGAATAATAACAGATCCCACCTCCCCCCACCTCTGCCCCTGCCCTCCCCACATGTCTTTGGTTTTAATGTTTGATTTTAACTTTTAGTTTTGGGAGCGGGCAACAGAAGTTCATTTTTAATGTGTGCCAGTGTGCTCACAGTAAAAAATGATAATAAAGGTTATCTTATGTATACTTTTATGGGTTATTTAGGAGGTGACAGTGAAACCCTTCTACTGCAGATAACTGTCAAGCCTGAATTTGTTTGGGGTGTGAGATTGTTTATATCCTTGGGCACCCTAGCATGAATTCAGTTTGACACAGCTTGGAACTGGAGAGGGATGGAGCCTTCAGTCAAAACATCATTGCTAGCTGATGAGTCAACCACATACCACTGTCTGGCTGACCAGATGAGGAGAGATGTCACTGAGCAACCAGCTCCCATCTTGGTTGGACAATGTGACCGATTGTTTTGGAAACTTGAGAAACTGAAACTTATATTGGAGTGAAAAGCCCAGGAACTTTAGTACTGGCTTTTCACCAGTAGTGCCAAGATGGAGTATCTAAATAAATTTGTTCTTTGAGGAGAAACAATGCCTTGGAGTTCGATTTACGATGGGTGCATTACTTGGAGCCTGACAATAACTGAGAAAACAATGCAACGGTGGAATTTTTTTAATTAACAGGGAATAGTAGGAAGCTAAGGGAAGGAAAAATAGTAGAATTACAGCCATTGTGCCATTAAACCAAGGGTCATCACATAGCTTTAAAAGTTATTAAAGAACATGGTAAGCATTGATTCAATTGAAGAGGCATTCCTGCCTCTGCAAGATAGCTAATGAACTGCTGAGATTAACCTGCAACAAAATAAAAAAAAGCTGTTTGAAATGGACAGAACTCAAGGAGATGTAACATGAAAAAAATATACTTTACAAAGTAGCTTATACAAATATGACTTGATGATGATGATGCTACCCATTTAGTCATGTCCAACTCAGTGATTTTATGGTCCAGGTCTCGCCTCATCTTCCAATCTTGCACTACTTCTTTGAGTCGTTCTATGCTCTGGCTGGTGTCAGCTTTGATGCTATCCAGCCACCGTGTTCTTTGATAACCTGGTTTCCTTTTACCACTAACTCTTCCAAACATAATTTCTTTCTCCAGTGAAGTACCCCCACATGACATGGCCAAAGTAAGTGAGACGTAGTTTCAGAATTTGGCCTTCAAGTGATATGTCTGGTGTTACTTGCTCCCCAAATATGACCTAGGATCACTTTAATAGTTTGATTGTGTTGTTATATTTGTTTATATCAGTGTTTCTCAACCTTGGCGGCTGGACGATGTGTGGATTTCAACTCCCAGAATTCTGGGAGTTGAAGTCCACACATCGTCCAGCCGCCAAGGTTGAGAAACACTGGTTTATATGGTTTTTAATTACAATGCACTACCCAGATATATATTTGAAATGGATGGCTACAGAAAGAAACGTTATCTGTTTCTGCGGTCTAGAATTGATTGCCTGCCCATTTTGGCAAAGGGAACCAGGAGGTGCACTTTAATTATTCCAATATATTTCAAAGATTAAATAAATAATTGCAAGAAAAAAAAATGGGGTCAGATTACAGATTATAAAAGGAGAAAGAAGCATAGAGAAAGTGCAAAGGGAGTGGAAGACAAATTAAGAACACGGTGTAAATCCTGAACTCTCCATCTGTGTTCCACTGTCCCCTTGTGGCCAGTTGATTGTGAAATGCTGAAAAGTCAGTGGCACTGATGTCACACTTCCAAGATTGGATACCAGATTGGAAGAAAAAATTAGATCTTTTTTTTATTATTATTTGATCTATATGCCGCCCTTCTCCAGAGACTCAGGATGGTTTACAATGTGTTAAGCAATAGCCTTCATACTTTTGTATATTTTATACAAAGTCAGCTTATTGCCCCCACAATCTGGGTCCTCATTTTACCTACCTTAGAAAGGATGGAAGGCTGAGTCAACCTTGAGCCTGGTGAGATTTGAACTTGCAGTAATTGCAGGCAGCTGATGTTAATAACAGCACTGTTAATAACAGTGCTTTAGTCTGCTGCGCCACTAGGCTCTTTACCAATATATATTAAAAATAAACTCCAAGAACTTCTCTAGAATAATGGGCAAGTCAGAAATTCATTGCCCCGCTGGTTTCCACACTTCTAACAAGCACCAATGTGGTTTTTGTGGTTCTCCTTGCAAAATTAAAAAAAAGGTTAAAATTGCACCGTGAATAAAATGCTTCAATGGTGCATTTAAATGAATCTTTAAATGCAGCATTTCTCATAGGAGTTCCCTTATCAGTGAGACAGGGCAGCATATAAATTGAATGAAACAATAAATAAAGTAAATTTATTTGCAGTATTTGTGGTTTGGAGAGATAAGGCAGAATTGATTTAGGACTCAAAGCAGATGCCAAAATTACATAGGAAAGAAAAAATAGATAGATGATAGAGATAGAGAGATAAAGAGATAGAGAGATAGATGATAGATAGATAGATAGATAGATAGATAGATAGATAGATAGATAGATAGGGATGATAGATAAATATGGGTAGATTGGATAAGGAAAAGGATTTGATGCATGATTGTAAATATATTCCAAAAGATGAAGTCATTCTTATTTACATACTGTATGCACACAAAGTCTTCATACTTTTATGCTCCGTAATCCGTAGGAATCAGTAGATGATTCCTATGTAGTTTCTCGCATTTGCACTACAAGAAGGAATAAAATATGTGGTCCATCCAATTATTATTCCATGCCAGTTAAGATCATAGCCTATGCATTTACCAAAATAGAAACACATAGCTTGGGAAAGCCTTACGGCACATTTAAATCTGAACCAATATATCATAGCATAAGCTTTCTGGTCTCTGGTCTTTTCTTTGCCTCTTTCCATCTCCCCATCATAAACAGCTGTATATATATATAAAATATTCTCCTCCTAGGGATGCATTCGATGCAGATGATAAACTGCACTGTGATCCATAAAACTTTATGCTTTAATAAACATGCTACTTACTTGCAGAGAAAACAACATATAGTCCGTGGGCATTTAAAGTGGACTACTCAGAAAACTCTTAAAATGAGAAACAATAATGTTTTTCCCCAATTTTTTTTTGGGGGGGGTCACTGGGCTTCTACAAGAAATGTTAACATAATATACAGAAAAAGAGAACCTATTAAACCAGACTTGGGATTGAATGAGAATACCTGAGAAAACAAATATTTATTTGTCATGGTAACTGTTTCCTCAAAATAAATAAATAAATGGGACACCCACGTTTTGTGTTGAATCTTGCTTTTAGTTACAAATGCATGATGCTCCTCCTTCCCTCCTTCCCTCCCTTCTCTCCTTCCTTCCTTCCCCCTACTTCTCTTCCTCCTTCCCCTTTCCTTCCTCCCTCCCTCCTTCTCTTCCTTCTTCCCCTTGCCTCCCTCCCTCCCCCTTCCTTCCTCCCTTCCTTCCTCCCTCCTTCCTTCTCTTCCTCCTTCCCCTTTCCTTCCTCCCTCCCTCCTTCCCTCCCCCTTCCTTCCTTCCTTCCTTCCTCCCTCCCCTCTTCTCTTCCTCTTTCCCCTTTCCTTCCTCCCTCCCTCCTTCCCTCCCCTTCCTTCTTCCCTCCCTCCTTCTCTTCCTTCCTTCTTCCCTCCCTCCTTCTCTTCCCCATTCCTTCCTTCCTCCCTCCCTCCTTCCCCTTCCTTCCTCCCTCCTTCTCTTCCTCCTTCCCCCTTCCTTCCTTCCTTCCTTCCTCCCATCCTTCCTCCTTTCCCCTCCCAACCTCCCTCCCTCCCTCCCTCCATTCCTTCCCTCCTTCCTCCCTCCCCCCTCTCTTTCTTTCATTCTTTCTTTCTTTCTTTCTCCTTGCTGGAGTCTTATTAAAATAAGGCTGTGCTGTCAAGGTCAGTAAGCATTCAGATGATTTGCTGAATAAGCAGCGATAAAGGAAGTGAAAGATGCCAAGAGTCTGGATACATTATGTCATCATCCCCTAGAGAAATTATCTTGAGCATCTGGCTAGGCTTCTTGTACTAGACTGAGACATACCGAGATATTTCAGCTCAGACAGGAACTTTGATCAGAATGTTTTAACAAGCTACATGCATTAAAAATAAAACGAAGAGGTTTCTCTCTCTCTCTCTCCCCCTCTTGTCTCCTCATTTTTATCTACGGTCCCTCCTTCTTTTTAGCCTCCAGAAAAAAAGAATCCACAGACACAGGGAAGCTGAGAAAAAGCAATAGAGAAAAGGAAAAAAAAATCCATTGACAGAGAACACTTGGAGAAGAAGGTTGGAGATAGAGCTTAAATGAATTTTTTTTATTATTATTTATGAGAGATTGAAAGTGTCCCTGATGTGGAGGCAAACAAAAGAAATTTCCTCCATTGGAGAAGAATTTCACAAATCCTTTTCTGGAGTCAGTAACTGCTGTCATCCATTTCCATTCATGTAAATTGGTCTGGCCATTGCCCCAATCATCACACTGGCCAAAATCTTTGACATCCATATGTTAATTTTAAAGTAAAGCAAATAGAGGGACATGGTGGCTCAGTGATTAAGACTCTGAGCTTGTCAACCGAAAGGTTGGCAGTTAAGCAGTTCGAATCCCTAGTGCCGCGTAATGGGGTGAGCTCCCGTTACTTGTCCCAGCTTCTGCCAACCTAGCAGTTTGAAAGCATGTAAAAAATGCAAGTAGAAAAATAGAGACCACCTTTGGTGCGAAGGTAACAGCGTTCCGTCCACCTTTGGCATTTAGTCATGCCGGCCACATGACCATGGAGGCGTCTTCGGACAGCGTTGGCTCTTCAATTTTGAAACAGAGATGAGCACCGCCCCCTAGAGTCAGGAACGACTAGCATGTATGTGCGAGGGGAACCTTTACCTTTACCTTAAAGCAAATAGGTTGATTGAAAGGTTCTTCCATATAGCCCAAGGCATTAAATGTTCCAGGGACCCAATTATGTGAAAGGGTCAAGGGCAGATACAATTCTTTTAGAATGGTAAGAACATCAGGATATAAACATATTGCTTTATGGAAGGAGAGTGGAAGTCACATTAGTTAGAACGGTGGCAGGAACTGGATAGTTCTAGTCTAGTGAAGAGAAGGACTAGGGATGACAAGATAGCAGTCTTCCAACATTTGGGGGCTGTCACAGAGAGGAGAAGGTCAACCTCTTCTCCAAAGCACCAGGACGTCATGGATGGAAACCTGTCATAGAGAGATCCAAACTAGAACTAAGGAAAAATTTCCTAACAGTGAGAGCAATCAACCAATGGAGTAGCTTGCCTTTGGGTGTTGTGGGTGCTTCATCACTGGAGGTTTTTAAGAAGAGACTGGGCAGCCATTTGTCTGGAATGGTATAGGGCAGTGATGGCTAACCATTTTGCCATCGCGTGCCAAAAGTGGGTGGAGTGCGGGGGGGGGGTCGCACGCATGCCCACACCCATAATTCAATGCACCCTGCCCCTCCCGCACATGCGCACAAGACCTCCCCCTGCACTCCCCCTGCTTTTGGCACACAATGGCCCCGTTGGCCCGGTAGGCCCATTTTTCACCCTCCCCAGGCTCCAGAGGCTTTCTAGGCGCCTGGGGAGGGCAAAAACCGCCTTCCCCACCCACCTAGATGTCCTCCGGAGGCAGGAAATAGCCCGTTTCCCAAATTCCGGTGGGTCTGGAAGGCCCAAAAATCAGCTGGCTGGCGTGCAGATGCGCACTGGAGCTGAGCTAGGGCAATGCTCGTGTGCCCACAGATATGGCTCCGCGTGCCACCTGTGGCACATGTGCCATAGGTTCACCATCATGGGTATAGGGTCTCCTTGAGCAAGGCTTGGACTAGAAGACCTCCCAGGTTCCTTCCAACTCTATTATTCTATATTCTTTATTCATGAGAAACATTATACATGTGGGCATGACATGTTTGAACTCCATAGCTTTGCTCTGAGGACTTTAGAGAAGGCAAACTGTATATTAAGAGCCAGTTAAGTGATCTTAGGCACTGGGCTAGAAACTGGGAGACTGTGAATTCTAGTCCTGCCTTAGACACAAAGCCAGTTGGTGACCTCTCTCTCAGCCCTAGGAAGAAGGCAATGGCAAACCAGTTCTGACAGTCTTTCCAAGAAAATTGCAGGGACTTGTCTTGGCGGTTGTCAGGTATCACCTGTATTTTTTATCCTGAGAATTTCCCCCTTAATACGTGGACTAAATCCTCCCCAGCTGATTTTAAGGGATATTTGAAAGCCCATTTTTATAAGCAATTATTCCTTTAACTGTCATCTTTTTATTGATTACATAGGTTTTGTATGATTGCTTTGTGTATTTATGAACGTGCAACATGTGTGAATGTATAATACACATAAAAATATTATGTATTTTCATATTCCTTTATAAATCTGTTCTTACATTTGGAAATGTTTCATTTTATGTTGTAAACTGCCATACGCTCGTATGCCAGGAGCACATGGCTATAAAGTTGGCAATAAATAAATTTGACAGTAAAGAAATTCAGTGAATATTCTTGAATCTGTTCAGTGCCTGATTAGAGCACTTCTATCTTGTCTTGATCGAAATCTAATTTTTTTTTTAGTTCTCATCCAACAAATTTCTGATGCCCAACATTGATCTTAAAAAAAAAAAAAAAAATCAGCAGCTTCCCTTGCGAAAAATTAACAAAATAAAGAACTATGTTACCTTTATACTAATGATGGCAGAGCCCAAATCCTCTGATCTTTCTTGGCAGTTTCATGCAGATGTTGAATAGCATATTCAGGATCAGACTGAACTCTGTGAACTAGTAAACGTCAGGAGTGAAATTCAGCAGGTTCTGACAGGTTCTGGAGAACCGATATGTGGAAATTTTGAGTAGTTCAGAGAACCGGCAAATACCACCTCTGGCTGGTCCCAGAGTGGGGTGGGAGTGGAGATTTTGCAATATCCTTCCCCCAGGAGTGGGGAGAGAATGGGGATTTTGCAGCATCCTTCCCTTGGAGTGTGGTGCGAATGGAGATTTTGCAGTATCTTTCCCCTGGAGTGGGGTAGAAATGGAGTTTTTGCAGTATCCTTCCCCTGCCATGCCCACCAAGCCACACCACGCCCACCAAGCCACGCTCACCAAGCCACACCCACAGAACCGGTAGTAAAAAAATTTGAATTTCACCATTGGTAATAACACTTAGACCAGTGATGGCTAACCTTTTTGTTGTCACGTGCTGAAAGCATGCATGTGCCCGCACCCTTAATGTAATGCGTGCATGACCCCCCCGCGTTCCACACACCCCGTTTTGGGCCTAGTAGGCCTCCCTGCAGCCTCCTGGGAGCAAGAGCCTTGGTAGTACAGTGGTCTAAGGCACCCTGTTATTAAGCTGGTTATTAAGACCAGCTGCCTGCAATTACTGCAGGTTCGAATCTCGCCAAGGCTCAAGGTTGACTCAGCCTTCCATCCTTTCTAAGATAGGTAAATTGAGGACTGAGTTGTGGGGGCAATAAGCTAACTTTGTATAAATATACAAAAGGATGAAGGCTATTGCTGAGCACATTGTAAGCCGCCCTGAGTCTTCGGAGAAGGGCGGCATATAAATCAAATAAAAAAAAAAAAGGGCCACGGGAGGTGCACCTCACCCCCACATTCCATTTTGGGCCTAGTAGGCCTCCCTGCACTTATAACCCATAATGCAATGTGTGTGCAACCCCCCCACCTGCACACGCAATGCCCCCATGCATGCACGCCATCTCCCACATTCTCCCTGCCCCCAAGCATGCACAGCAGAGACCCGAAAATCAGCTGGCTGGTGTGCATACGTGGTGGAGCTGAGCTACCGCGATGGTTCGCGTGCCCGCAGAGAGGGCTCTGTGTGCCACCTGTGGCACGCGTGCCATAGGTTTACTATCACAGACTTAGACCCTAGGTGCTTTTTCAGGAGGCAACTGGACTTTCTTGTTTTTTTTTTTCCTTTGAAGATGTTTAGCTTCTCAACCAAGAAGCTTCTTCAGCTCTGACAGGATGGTGGGGAATGGAAGGACTACTCCCAAACCATTCAAAGGGTGTTCATCCCAAATTGTATAGCTAAAAGCTAAAAACTATACAATATGGGATGAACATCCTTTGAATGGTGTGGGAGTAGGAATAGATTTCCAGAGAAAAATGGCAGGCTACAGGAACCAGGAGCACCACTCCTTAGTCAGTGACCCTGAGGACACATCTAAACCTCCAAGTGCTTCAAGGATCCTCTAAAAGGATGCAGATGACCAGCTGTCTGCAAGGAATATAAATCCTTCCATTCCCCACTATCCTGTCAGAGCTGAAGAAGCTTCTTGGATGAGAAGAGAAACATCTTCAAAAGAAAAAAAACAAGTCCAGTTGCCTCCTGAAAAAGCATCTTTGGGACAACCATGACCTAGATGACTGAGAATCTCTACAGACTAAAAGTACTTAAACTTATATTCTGATTCATAGTGCTTTA
This sequence comes from Pantherophis guttatus, assembly GCF_059756535.1. Classification (NCBI taxonomy): domain Eukaryota; kingdom Metazoa; phylum Chordata; class Lepidosauria; order Squamata; family Colubridae; genus Pantherophis; species Pantherophis guttatus. Next base: position 14,041,935 of record NC_142065.1, read on the forward strand.
CAGCCCTCTCTAAGCTGTTTATAGTGTCAGCATATTGCCCCCAACAATCTGGGTCCTCATTTTACTGACCTCAGAAGGCTGGAAGGCTGAGTCAACCTTGAGCTGGTCAGGATTGAACTCCTGACTGTGGGCAGAGTCAGCCTGCAATACTGCATTCTAACCATTGAGCCACCATGGCTCCACTGACATACCATAAACCAGTGTCCAGAAGGCTAAAATGGAGACTGCTGAGCATTACAAAACAGTGCATCCTAAACAGATTTGTCCCAAATTATCCAGCAGAATCCCATGGCTGATACGATTTAATGTCCTGAGAGGTCCACAACGAGTAGTAACATCTCCCTTTCCGATTTCTTGGGGTACAGTATTTACTACTTACTAAAGGTAGTCCTTGCTTAATGACAAGTTGCAAGTTGGTCACATGATCACATTTTAGATCCTCGTTAACTGGCTTGCCTTGATGGCAGTTTGCAACATCCGGTAATCACATGAGTGTGATTTTCCAGTATTTGCTTCCAATGTCGAGCAAACAAATGTCCATTGGGTACAATGGATTCATTTAATGTCTGCCAGATTCACTTAATGACCATGAAAGGACCATGGTCTTTGTTTAATGACTATGGCATTCACCTAATGACTGCTGCAAAGAAGATCATAAAATCAGGCACTGTCATGTGGTGACTTTCGTAATGATCGTCATCAGTGGTGACATTCAATTTTTTTCCCTACCAGTTCTGTGGGCGTGGCTTGGTGGAGAGGTCCTGTGACTGAGTGGCCATGGTCAACTTGATGTCACTCATGCCCACACCCACTCAGTCACATGACCACCCCAAGCCACGCCCACAGAACCCAGTAGGAAAAAAATGTGTGTATGAGCACAAGAAGGGCTCATAGTGAATTCTGTGGCAAAGAGAATCCAAACTTTTCTCCCTCCATTTACAGCGGAGCTGCTGCTCCCTTTATGGTCCCTCCCCTGGCCCCCTCCCTCCCAGGGGTCAAAGTACCTTAAAGGGACAGGCTGCAGCAGCTCCCCTGTGAATGGAGGGAGAAAAGTTCGGATTCTCTCTGCTGCATTTAACATTGAATTCTGTGGAATATCAAGCAGCCGGAAGGGCCAAGCGAATGGCCAGAAGAGATAAGCAGCAACCAGGTGACCGGGCAAGTGGGCAGGCATGGGCAGGGCCAACCACAGGTGATTTTTACCGGTTTGGCGAACTGATTCAAATCATCCCTATGGGTTCACCCGATCCGGTCCGATCCGGTCGAATTTCACCCCTGATCGTCATGACTTACGATCATAATTCCAAGATCAATTATGGTAGTAAGTTGAGGAATACCTATATTTGCTCCTACATTGCTCCTAGAAGCACGAAGCTGAAGACACCAGCCTGAAGATGACGAATGAGACTTCGTCGAAACGTTGCCAAGAAACCTCCAATTTTACGCGGGAGAAAACCCGAATAACCAAAGACCTACATACAAACACCCGCGAAAACCTCAGAAAACAAATACCTATATTTGTTCCCTGAAATCATTCATTCAGGTTATGCTTCCAAAGGCATCCATTTTAAACTCTATAGATATTACTATCTCAGTAGATAATTCAGTAATGGTGCTATAAACCAATTTGATGGCTGGAGTTCACAATCAGATACAGATGTTCTGTCTCTACTGCTTTCCAAATCTCTTTTGGGGGTCTCTATTCGGATGTTGCTTTCAACCCATTGTATTAGATATACTGAAGAAAATGAAATATGGATGTGTTTTCATAGACATCAGGTTATTACTTGGCAGATGGGCTGTATACTTAAAACAAATGCAAGCCAAAACATTTAATGAGATAGGAGTTGGGAATTCCTTATATATAATTTACAATCTGTTTTTACATGTTTTATCTACATATGTATCTACTTAGGCATGGTGTTTATTTGCAGAGCAAATAAAGTTGACATTAGCATACCTTCTAAATAATTTGGTATCTAAGAACAGTGTACCCTCTAAATAATTTGGTACGTAGGAAGAACTTTGAAAGAAATAAAGCATTATTAATGCTCTGATAATGCTTCTTTCGTCGTGCTGTTTTTTTTAAAAAAAATACATGAAATACCTACACCAGTAAGAGAAAAGATAATTGGGAAATATTTGGTTATTCAAGCCTTGCTATAACATTATCACAATTCATTTTCTTAATTATCCTCGAAGTCATATGCCCTGAGTCTTAGCACATATATTAGGGAAGGGCATGGTAATATATGTAAAAATCCTTGGGGGGGGGGGGTTTAATGAATTATGTAACATGTATTTTCTTTCATCAGGTTTGCAGATCAGGAGCGGAAAACTCATAAATATGGGGAATGATTATTATTAGAAACTGAGTGCGAAAAGAATATATTTTGTAAAGTTCTTTAAAATCCAAAGAACTTGCGGATAAGAGACACAGTTGTAGATCAGTCTAGAACCGTGATGACGAACCTATGGCACACGTGCCACAGGTGGCATGCATAGCCATATCAGTGGGCATGCCAGCCCAGCTCTGGCGCACCAGCTGATTTTCGGACCTTCTGGGCCCACCAGAAGTAGGGAAACAGGCTGTTTCCTGCCTCTGGAATGCCTGGGGGGTGGGGAGGCCCGTTTTTCTTTCTCACCTGGCTCCAGATCCTCTCTATGCATCTGGGGAGGGTGAAAACAGCCTTCCCCACCCCCTTGGAGGCCCTCCGGAGGCCTGAAACGGCCCGTTTCCCAACTATCGATTGGACAGGAAGTGACTTTTTTGCTGTTTACAGCCTCCAGAGACTCCTAGAGTGCCAGGAGCAGGGGGGGTTGCATGTGCATGCGCAGGGCGGGGCACATAGAATTATGGGTGTGGGCACACGCATGCACGAACCTCTTCTGCCCCCCCCTCCTGGCATGCGATGACAAAATGTTAGCCATCACTGGTCTAGAAGAAGTCTCCTTGAACATAAAAGATATGACCTTTTTTTTTATGTAAATAACTATAGACTTCCTTCTCAGATATTTTCTTCAATCTGTAAGATGGGTTTTCACCAGTTGTTGTAGCAAGCTAAAGTGGGGGACAAATTTCAGCATATTTGGGAATCTAACCAGAGGTAGGTTTCAGCAGGTTCTGACCAGTTCTGGAGAACTGGTAGTGGAAATTTTGAGTAGTTCAGAGAACCGGTAGTAAAAATTCTGACTGGCCCCGCCCCCATCTATTCTCTGCCTCCCAAGTCCCAGCTGATCGGGAGGAAATGGGGATTTTGCAGTAACCTTCCCCTGGATTGGGGAGGGAATGGAGATTTTACAGTATCCTTCCCCTGCCACGCCCACCAAGCCACACCACCAAGCCATGCCATGCCCACAAGCCACGCCCACAGAACCAGTAGTAAAAAAATTTGAAACCCACCACTGAGTTGAACCCCCTGCTCAAGCAGGAGACCCTATAACATCTCAGGCAAATGATTGTCTAATTTCTTCTTAAAAACCTCCAGTGTTGGAGCACCCACAGCTTCGGAAGGCAAGTCGTTCCACTAATTAATTGTTATCACAGGAACAATTAAGGACATTTTTCTTTAATTCTCCTTGATTAGTTTCTATCCATTGTTTCTTTTTTCTTGCCATCTGGTGTTTGGGAAAATAAGTTGACACCCCCACCTCTTCTTTGTGGCAGCCCTTCAAATATTGGAATACTGCTATCATGTCACCCCATTCCTTCTTTTCTCTAGACTAGTCATACTTAATTCCCCCAATCATTTTTCACATAGTCTGCATGCCCTTAATCATCTTTGTTGCTCTTCTCTGCATTCTTTCCAGAGTCTCAACGTCTTTTTTATAATATGGTGACCAAAACTGGATGCAGTATTTGAGATGTGGTCTTACTAAGGTTTTATAAAGTGATACTAATACTTCATATAATCTTGACTCTATCCCTCTGTTTATGCAACCAAGGATTGAATTAGCATTTTTGGCGGCGGCTGCACACTGCTGCCTCATATGTAAGTGATTGTATGGCTTATATTTGAGCTTTTATCATTTCCTTTATATTTTCTATACATTTGTTATATATCCTTTTCACTTTCTACTGCCATTCAGTTGGGTTTAGAGGAGGTATTCAGTTGGTTCAGACCGGTTCGCCCGAACCGGTAACAGAAATCATGGGTGGGCCCACCCCACCCACCCCACCCACCCCGCCTGCCTGCCTAAGCTCTATGCCATCCTATTTAGTCATGTTTTCGAGGCCGGGCTCATACGTGGAAGGTGCATGTGCCAGCAAAGCACATGCCTGGAAGGCCGGGCACATGCGTGGACCAGTGGTGGTTTGCTCCCAGTTCGCACCAGTTCGCAAGAACCGGTAGTAAAAATTTGTAGCAGTTCAGAGAACCGGTAATAACATTGGCTGGCCACGCCCCTGAACCGGTCCCCGTCCTGGTCACCACTCGCTTACCCCATCCACCTCATCAGAGGCTTTTTTTTTTTTACTTTTAAAAGCATTTTTTCTACAACCTCTTCAGCCGAAAAAATGATTTTAAAAGTAAAAAAAAAAAAAGCCTCTGACAATCGTGCAGCTCAGCTGGGATCATCAGAGGCTTTTACAAGCATTTTTTCTACAACCTCTTCAGCCGAAGGGGTTGTAGAAAAAATGCTTTTAAAGCCTCTGACGATCCCAGCTGAGTTGCCTGATCGCCAGAGCCTTTTAAAAGCATTTTTATCTGCAACCTCTTTGGCCGAAGAGGTTGTAGGAAAAAAAATCCCTTTAAAAGCCTCTGGCGATCCCAGCTGAGTTGCCTGATCGCCAGAGGCTTTTAAAAGCATTTTTTCTGCAACCTTTTAACCTTTTACAAGTTAAAAAAAAGAAGTTGGTCACGCCCACCCAGTCACATTACCCCCACAAGCCACACCCACAAAATAAGCCACACCCACAGAACCGATAGTAAAAAAGTTTAGAACCCACCCCTGGTGTGGACGCTCACATTTGCAAACTGGTAGGGAAAGTAAGTGAATACAATCCCTGATTGGGTTACTATAACATACTTTTCATGGAATGGCTTTGCAGACATTAAAGCTACTACAAAATGAAACGATTACATTCCTAGTGGGACAATATTGCCTATGTAGAATTATACCAATTTTGCAAAGAGAGCATTGATTTTCTGTATGTTCTTGGGTGCAAACCAAAGTCTTGATTAGCAACTTTAAAGCCTTGTGTTGAATAGCATCAGGATACATCAAGCTATGCCTTACCAGAACTGAATCTGTGTATCTTGTCCTGACATCTAGAAAGAGCTTAAAAGAGATTGTGCTGGGACTGAGAAAGAAAGAAGAGTATCTTTAAGAGCAAACAGAAATACAAGCGTATGAGAGATTTTGTTTTCCAAAACAAATTTGGTTTTAGTCTATCACACAAACCTTCCAGAGGGAAAAAAGATCTCAACAGTTCAAAGGATTCATTAATAAAAGAGGTTTCCTTCTTCCTCTATTAAGATTCTATACTTCTTTTTACATAGTAACAGTACAACAGTAAAAAAAAAAAAAACTACAAACAAAAAATAAAAGAAAGAATAGGTGCAGAAAAAGCAAAATAAAAAGCAAAATATAAAAGAAAGAAAAAAAGAATATGGTAAAGATAAATAGATAGATAGATAGATAGATAGATAGATAGATAGATAGATATGCCTTTCCCTTTCATCACAATTAAAAATTTGTTTTAGTAACTTATCGCCTTCTCTTAAAATAAAACTCTTCTTTCCATACCCCATCTCTTACCTATAAACCAGGTGGGTTGCCCCGGTTCACACTGGTTCTATAGAACCGGTAGTAAAACTGGCGGGAGGCTCCGCCCACTGACCCCGATGTCATCAAAATGGTTCTGCGCATGCGAGCGAAGTGAGCATGAGCGCGCAGCCCCGTTTCAAACCGGTAGTAAAGGTAAGTAGAACCCACCCCTGCTATAAACCAGTAGTGGGATTCAAATCCCGGTGCTACCAGTTCGCTATCAGTAGTGCGTGGTGGCGTACACTTGCTTCACAAGTGCGTGGCACTTCTGCGTATGCGCAGAGTGTTTTTGATGACATCTGGGTGGGTGGGCAGAGCCTCCTGCCACTACTGGTTCGCCTGAACCAAGGCGAACCGGTAGAAGCCTACCACTGCTATAAAACCTTAATATGTCAGCAAGAGTCCTTTAAGGATTACCAGAGTTGATGTACTGTAGAAGGAATGGCAGAACCTGGGGGCAGAGTTAAAAGAGGAATCAGCCTAGAATCTCTATGTAGCTGCAAGGAGACTAAATCCAACCTCTATTGTTTTAATTATTTGATTATTTGCTTATTTCAAATTCAAGGCCACCCATCTCTTCAACAACTCTGGACTATATTTGGATTTTGTTTTCTCAAGTCTGTGGTTTGCCACTCCAAAGACAGTTGATTTTTTGGTACATATGCCAACGGTTTTTTTAGGGCTTACTTCTGAGACTTGAGCATCATCTCATTGACTTTTACAAACCATGCAATGCAATGGCTTCATCAAGCAGCTTTTTATTCAGAGAATTGCTTTCCTGGAAGTCAATCAGTTACCTTGACAGCTTCTTGCAGACATTTTACACAGCGGTTATTTTGCCCCAGTTTTAACTCCCATGGTTGTGATAAATATTGTTTGGGAATTAAATTACCAAACAGCCTTCAACTGTAACTGGTGTGGAAAGGCACACATCATAGGGGCAACCGAACAGAACTTGTGTCATGCAGCAACACCACGAAGCAAGCAACAACGCCATGGGGTGGAAGGGGAAAAAAATGTTGAAAACATTGATTGTCAAGTGTTTCAATTAAAGGGTATTCGAGAGTGCAATTTGAATAGTGGCTTGTTGTCGTGTACCATGTAGTATATAGCAGTGTCTCCTTGTAAGAGGACAGTGCCTGCAAAATAGCTAGTATTGCTAGGGCACTGTCCCTTTAAGGCTTCTCCTTAGCCATCCCAGCAACTGATCTCAATTGTTGGAAGAAATGTCCATCTGGGTTCAGTTCCAAGTGGGGGGAAAAGACACTGGATTCATGGAAATTGCTTGGAAAGAAGGTTTATTGATGAACAGGATCACATGGCTTGAGTTCCTGAGCAGAAAAAGGGCAGAGATGCTGAGAATGCCTTGGTTTCATGCCCTCTGTTGGGGTTTGAATTTGAGCTTGTATTCTGATTGGTTGTCAGACTCCCATGGGGCTATGCAGGGGCAACTCTGTAGTCTGTCCTGAGTCCCAAGCTTGGTTGAGACTTGCTGGGTGATGCAATCTCCCCAGGTGCCATGTGGTGAGATCTGTTCCTAGATGGGTAGAGGGCTAATCCTATCTTTGTTGGATCTTGGGTGAGGGCATTTGCCTATGAATAGACCTGGCTATCTCTTTATCTCTTAAGTGCGGGCATCTACTGTGGGCTATTGAAGATGGTGGGGGCTATTAAGAGTGAGTCTGCTTCCTGCCTAAAAAAAACATGTTTCTCCATTTCTCATCCAGGAAAATATAATATTCTGCCTTTTTAATATTTCCTAATTTTTTTCATTTCTTTTGAAGAGGGGTGGGTGCTAACTTCCTACACTATAAAAGCTGAGCAAATAGGCAGCTGAGTATGTTGGTGTGAGAGGAAAGGTAGTTTGTGTGGGTTTTTTTGGGGGGGTAGGGGAAAACTAAAAGCCTGAAGCAGCCCAAGGCAAACTTACTGTTACTGTTCTCCAGAAGTTGGACTCACAAAGAGAGCTAGTGGAGAAACAGAAGTTGTACTAGACTAGGGGAAGAGTGGTATAGAAGAATTCGATTCTTTGAGTATTTGAGTATTTGTGGGTGTATTGCCTAGAAGCCAGGAAGAGTTGTGCTGCTCACTTGGAGTTTTGGAGTCCAGAAACCTGGATATATCTAAAAAAAACCCTGTGACATTCCTGTTGCTGTCATAAAGTTTTGACCAATGAGAAAGACATTTTTTGAGGGTTCTTGGTGCTCTCTGAGCTTGGTTGTTTGTTTGCAGATTTCTTCATTACCCAAATTAGATAACATCATCAGTGCTAGGTCTCATTTTGACCCTGAGCCATAAATATTCTCCTTTATTAAAACCTTCTTTTCAAGCAGGAACCCTCAGTGCTAAAGCAGGAATGATTTTCATGGGACCTGGTCTAGGACAGATGTGAGCTGCACAACTATTGGAAGCACTATCCATCCAGCTTGTTTACCAACTGCTGGGATTCTGCCATGATAGGGAGGTCACTCTATGTCAGGGCTGTCAAACTCATGGCCTGCAGGCTGGATGCATCATGTGTTGGCCACGTCCACGTCCAGTTTAGCAAAGGGAGGAAAAGTCCTGATACATCATGTGAAGTTGCTGTAACAACATTCCCCTGGGGGGGGGGAGGTGGTTAGGAGCATGATTAATCCCCTGTATTATTCTTTTTCCAGGACATGCTTCTTTTTCTGAGGGTGGAGGGCAGCCTGTCAGACCTGGTAGATTTTACCTTTGAGCCTACAGGCCTGCCACAAACTCTACTGCAGGAAAATGGGAGGAGGGTTATATGGAGTGAAGATGATATGTAGTCAAAATAACATTCTTTCCAGAAAGAATCGAAAGGCCGTGGTGCCCTGCAGCTGCGTTGAGAAGAATGAGGAGGTATCTTCTGTTCCGGAGGGAACCTGATTGGTTCGTGTGATGGACATGTGGGTGAAGGGCAAGGATTTGAACCTTCTTTTGGATGAGGAAAACCTGGAAGCTCTCAGATTCGGGTTTTCCCAGATGTGCCAATATGACATCTCTAATAAAATTAGCTTTGAGGAAATTCAAGCCTTTGGAGTTTGATTTTGTTGAGGGTGTTACTTGGAACTTGGAACCCTGACAATGACAATGAGTTTGACCCTCCTGCTCTATGTCCTAAAAAATAATCTAGATACAGAACATTAATGCCAGGGAGAATAAAACCTTGCAGTTTATTAAAGAAAAAAAAAACATTAGGAGAAAGGAAACTGGCATGAAACTAATGGGGTGGAATGGGACGCTGCTTTCTGACAGGCTGACCAACATTGATTAACTAAGATCATTTCTGATAGGTCTGTTTCGATTCTCTGTCAGTTCACAAAGAAGAAAACATGTCTCTTTTTGTAACGTCTTGGTGATCTTAAAATAATCAAAACAGATCATTCATGTCTTGCTGTGTTTCTGTTGGGCAAAATGAAGATTTGAGAAATGGGGTGGCAGGAGGTTGAGAATTCTCTAGAGGGGCTACATCAGGGGTGGGTTCTACTTACCTTTACTACCGGTTCACATTGCGAAGCTTCTGTGCATGCACAGATCAACTTTGATGATATCCGGGTCAGTGGGCGGAGCCTCCCACCGGTTTTACTACCGGTTCTTGCGAACCGGTCCGAACCGGGGGCAACTCACCACTGGGCTACATTAAATAGTGTCTTGAGCCAAATCACCTGGGACTTCGAAAACCTACTTTCCCCCCCATTCCACTTGAGCAAGGAAGTGCTACCACAAGGAATTCATGTACTCATATTTCCTCAAGTCTATTCTTCAAGCGCTAGAGACCTAAATCAAATAAACATAAAACACACACACACACACACACACACACAAAAGATTCACCAATCAATGAGTTGACCTTATCACGGCAACTTTAATAAATACCATAAAATAATTCAAAACTCAATGTTGTCAGGTTGAATGGATTGATGATTCTCTGAGGATGCTCAGAACTTCAGCCAAGTTATTAAATGTCTCAAAGCTAAACATGTCAATTACAGCAACATTTTCCTAATTCAATGATGAATCACATGGAGTGATTCACATATACAGAGTTCCAGTTTCAGCTTCTGATTGATTCTCAAAGTACTCACATCTGCCTTTTTCTTCTACATATGGTAGTGCTAATTCCCACACACCCAATCATACACACAGGAAAGAAAAAGGTGCAAATTTCCTAAGGGCCAATACATAGAATATAGAATAACACTGTTGGAAGGGACATCAGAGGTCTTCTAGTCCCAACCCTCTGCTCAAGCAGGAGACCCTATACCATTTCAGACAAATGGCTCTCCAGTCTCTTTTTGAAAGCCTCCAATGATTGAGTACCCATAACTCCTGAAGGCAAGCTATTCCATGGGTTGACTGTTCTCACCGGTAGAAAATTTCTCCTTAGTTCTAGGTTGCTTCTTTCCTTTGTTTGTTTCCAACCGTTGTTTCTTGTCTTGCTTTTTAATGCTTTGAAAAATAGTTTGACATACCCCCACCCCTATTTTTTCAAAGCAAAATTACTATTTCCTTTAGAAAATAGTTTGATGCGGTACATAAGTATTGTAAAGTGGCAGGCAGGGGCAACTAAAACCTCATCCTTGGGCTTTTCTCCAAGCCTACTCAGCATGGAATATGATCAGTGAACTAGGAGCTTGCTGGCTGCTGGAAAAAAAAGCCTAGAAACTAGTGGATTGGGATTTCACTGAACTAGGGCTGCAGAAAAATCTTGGTTTACCTGGCTAAAGAGAAATACATATATACCAGTGGTGGGTTCCTCCCGGTTCGGTCCGGTTCGGCCGAGCCGGTAGCGGTGACGATATGACGTCACCGAACCGGTTCTCCCCCCACCCTCCCACCCCCCCACCCCCCACGTTATTCTTACCTTTTATTTGGTCCCACCCCCAATCTATTGCTGCCTCCTGAGTCCCAGCTGATGACTAGAGGGAAAAAAAACTGTTTAAACTCTTGCCGTGGGGCTTCAAAGGGCCGTCCTACAGCTGATCAGTGTTAAAAGCAAACAAATGAGTCGGTTCGTAAGTGCGAGGACTGGTCATAAGTGCGAGGACCTTCCAGAAATGACTCTGACCAGCTACCCACGCCCACCTAGTCACATGACCTCCAAGCCACACCCACAAAATAAGCCACGCCCACAGAACCGGTAGTAAAAAAATTTAGAACCCACCCCTGACACACACACACAAAGAGAAAGAAAGAGAGAGGAAGAATGAGAGACTTCACTGGGAGACCTTTATTGAGGGGTGGGTTCTAGTTATCTTTACTACCTGTTCGCAACGGGAGCACACGTATGCGCAAAAGCTTCTGCGCGTGCGCAGATCGTCAATTATGACGTCCGGGCAGGTGGGCGGAGCCTCCCGCCGCTTTTACTACCAGTTCTAAAGAACCGGACAGAACTGGGAGTAACCCACCATTGTCTTTATTGTACACCACCAGGAGTCCTGATAATCATTCCTCACATTTATAACTATATAAATGTGAAGAATGAGTAAATTAAATAATTAAATATAAGACTGGGCAACCACACACGTTTATTGCAAAAGAAACAAACCACACAGAAAGGTAGAAAGTATATACTGTAACGTTCAACATACCTTACCCCTCTTTTTCTCTTTCACTTAGAAAATGTTCTAAAGCATCAAAAAATCCACGGGATATGAAAGGAACTGACAGCATGTGTAGAGCTGCAGAAAAGTGCCCTGACCTCTAAAATAAATGATTAATTCAAAAGAAGAAATAACTCTTTTGGCAGTTTTCCCTACTCTGCTCCCCCCCCCACCCGCATTTCTTTCCTTTCTAGGGAAAACTCTTGGCCAATATCCACAGTGAATATATAAAATCCCCGTTTGGGTTTTAGCTTCCTGAACATGAGATATGATTGATAGGCAACCTACAAAACCTGGATCATTGACGCTGGTTTCTAATCTCTCGCCTGGTTGAAAAATACTAGCTTTAAACCCAATTAGGCAAAATATGTAAGAGTTGGAAGTATGCTAATGCATATATTATACCTATAGATGAAAAGATTCTAATAGCAGTACCCTGTG